>NC_053027.1:425953431-426100872 GCF_003073215.2 Triticum urartu
CATGAAACTTCAGAACAAGTTACTACCGAACCTCGTAGATCAACCAGAGTAAGATCCGCACCAGAGTGGTACGGTAATCCTGTTCTGGAAGTCATGCTACTAGATCATGATGAACCTACGAACTATGAAGAAGCGATGGTGAGCCCAGATTCCGCAAAATGGCTTGAAGCCATGAAATCTGAGATGGGATCCATGTATGAGAACAAAGTATGGACTTTGGTTGACTTGCCCAATGATCGGTAAGCAATTGAGAATAAATGGATCTTCAAGAAAAAGACTGACGCTGACGGTAATGTTGCTGTCTACAAAGCTCGACTTGTCGCAAAAGGTTTTCGGCAAGTTCAAGGGATTGACTACGATGAGACCTTCTCACCCGTAGCGATGCTTAAATCTGTCCGAATCATGTTAGCAATTGCCGCATTTTATGATTATGAAATTTGGCAGATGGATGTCAAAACTGCATTCCTGAATGGATTTCTGGAAGAAGAGTTGTATATGATGCAGCCGGAAGGTTTTGTCGATCCAAAGGGAGCTAACAAAGTGTGCAAGCTCCAGCGATCCATTTATGGACTGGTGCAAGCCTCTCGGAGTTGGAATAAACGCTTTGATAGTGTGATCAAAGCATTTGGTTTTGTACAGACTTTTGGAGAAGCCTGTATTTACAAGAAAGTGAGTGGGAGCTCTGTAGCATTTCTGATATTATATGTAGATGACATATTACTAATCGGAAATGATATAGAATTTCTGGATAGCATAAAGGGATACTTGAATAAGAGTTTTTCAATGAAAGACCTCGGTGAAGCTGCTTACATATTGGGCATTAAGATCTATCGAGATAGATCAAGACGCTTAATTGGACTTTCACAAAGCACATACCTTGACAAAGTTTTGAAGAAGTTCAAAATGGATCAAGCAAAGAAAGGATTCTTGCCTGTGTTACAAGGTGTGAAATTGAGTAAGACTCAATGCCCGACCAATGCAGAAGATAGAGAGAAAATGAAAGATGTTCCCTATGCTTCAGCCATAGGCTCTATCATGTATGCAATGCTGCGTACCAAACCTGATGTATGTCTTGCTATAAGTCTAGCAGGGAGGTACCAAAGTAATCCAGGAGTGGATCACTGGACAGCGGTCAAGAACATCCTGAAATACCTGAAAAGGACTAAGGATATGTTTCTCGTATATGGAGGTGACAAAGAGCTCATCATAAATGGTTACGTTGATGCAAGCTTTGACACTGATCCGAACGATTCTAAATCGCAAACCGGATACGTGTTTACATTAAACGGTGGAGCTGTCAGTTGGTGCAGTTCTAAACAAAGCGTTGTGGCGGGATCTACATGTGAAGCGGAGTACATAGCTGCTTCGGAAGCAGCAAACGAAGGAGTCTGGATGAAGGAGTTAATATTCGATCTAGGTGTCATACCTAGTGCATCGGGTCCAATGAAAATCTTTTGTGACAATACTGGTGCAATTGCCTTGGCAAAGGAATCTAGATTTCACAAGAGAACCACGCACATCAAGAGACGCTTCAATTCCATCCGGGATCTAGTCCAGGTGGGAGACATAGAGATTTGCAAGATACATACGGATCTGAATGTTGCAGACCCGTTGACTAAGCCTCTTCCACGAGCAAAACATGATTAGCACCAAAGCTCCATGGGTGTTAGAATCATTACCGTGTAATCTAGATTATTGACTCTAGTGCAAGTGGGAGACTGAAGGAAATATGCCCTAGAGGCAATAATAATGTTATTATTTTATTTCCTTATATCATGATAAATGTTTATTATTCATGCTAGAATTGTATTATCTGGAAACATAATACTTGTGTGAATACATAAACAAACTAAACGCCACGAGTATGCCTCTACTTGACTAGCTCATTAATCAAAGATGGTTATGTTTCCTAACCATAGACATGTGTTGTCATTTGATTAACGGGATCACATTATTAGGAGAATGATGTGATTGACATGACCCATTCCATTAGCTTAGCACCCGATCGTTCAGTATGTTGCTATTGCTTTCTTCATAACTTATACATGTTCCTATGACTATGAGATTATGCAACTCCCGTTTGCCGGAGGAACACTTTGTGTGCTACCAAACGTCACAACGTAACTGGGTGATTATAAAGGTGCTCTACAGGTGTCTCCAAAGGTACATGTTGGGTTGGCATATTTCGAGATTAGGATTTGTCACTCCGATTGTCGGAGAGGTATCTCTGGGCCCTCTCGGTAATGCACATCACCTAAGCCTTGCAAGCAATGCAACTAATGAGTTAGTTGCGAGATTATGTATTACGGAACGAGTAAAGAGACTTGCCAGCAACGAGATTGAACTAGGTATTGAGATACCGACGATCGAATCTCGGGCAAGTAACATACCGATGACAAAGGGAACAATGTATGTTGTTATGCGGTCTGACCGATAAAAGATCTTCGTAGAATATGTGGGAGCCAATATGAGCATCCAAGTTCCGCTATTGGTTATTGACCGGAGACGTGTCTCGGTCATGTCTACATTGTTCTCGAACCCGTAGGGTCCGCACGCTTAAGGTTTCGATGGCAGTTATATTATGAGTTTATTAGTTTTGATGTACCGAAGTTAGTTCGGAGTCCCGGATATAATCACAGACATAACGAGGAGTCTCGAAATGGTCGAGACATAAAGATTGATATATTGGACGGCTATATTCGGACACCGGAAGTGTTCCGGGGAAGTTTCGGATAAAACCGGAGTACCGGGGGGTTACCGGAACCCCCCGGGGGGTTAATGGGCCTCATGGGCCTAAAGTGGAGAAGAGGAGGGGCGGCCAGGGCAGGCCGCGCGCCCCCTCTCCCCCTAGTCCGAATTGGACAAGGAGGGAGGGGTGGCGCCCCCCTTTCCTTCCTCTCCTCTCTCCCTTCCTTCCCCCTCTCCTACTTGGACAAGGAAAAGGAGGGAGTCCTACTCCCGGTAGGAGTAGGACTCCTCCCTGGCGTGCCTCATCATGGCCGGCCGCCCCTCCCCCTTGCTCCTTTATATACGGGGGCAGGGGGCACCTCTAGACACAACAATTGATCCTTGCGATCTCTTAGCCGTGTGCGGTGCCCCCCTCCACCATAATCCTCGATAATATTGTAGCAGTGCTTAGGCGAAGCCCTGCGACGGTAGAACATCAAGATCGTCACCACGCTGTCGTGCTGACGGAACTCTTCCCCGACACTTTGCTGGATCGGAGTCCGGGGATCGTCATCGAGCTGAACATGTTCTAGAACTCGAAGGTGCCATAGTTTCGGTGCTTGATCGGTCGGGCTGTGAAGACGTATGACTACATCAACCGCATTGTCATAACGCTTCCACTGTCGGTCTACGAGGGTACGTAGACTACACTCTCCCCTCTCGTTGCTATGCATCACCATGATCTTGCGTGTGCGTAGGAAAATTTTGAAATTACTACCTTCCCCAATAGGCCCGACGTAGGCTCGACCCCCAGCTCCAACCCGGCCGACATCCGACAGGAGGAGACCCGCCCCCCCGTGGCATGGTGACTGACCGGCTGGGCCCCTGTGCCATCGACGACACCGACGCCCATCATCGCCTTGACCAACTCGCTCTCTCCCAGAGCTGGAGGAAATCGGCCCCATCGGGCCGGCATGCTTCAAACCACGCATCCAAGGTGAGCCCTTTACCAAAGGGTTCATGCTCCCCCACGACACCCCCAGGTATAATGGCACCGTGAAGCCGGAGGACTGGCTCACCGACTACAACACCGCCATCGGCAACCGCCGCCTCGCCATGCGCTACGCGCCCCTCATGCTCCAAGGGTCGGCCCACACCTGGTTGAACAGCCTGCCGGAGGGCAGCATCAACGTGTGGGTCGATTTCGAGCAAGCCTTCGTGCGCAACTTCACCGGCACGTACAAGCGACCCGGACACCCCAGTTAGCTCGCCATGTGCGTGCAGGGACATGCGGAGATCGGCCACGAGTACCTCGCACACTGGACCGAGCTTTGGAACAACTGCGAGGGTGCCCACGAAGTCCAAGCAATCCAATACATCGTCAACGGGTGCCGGGATGGCACCCTCCTCAAGCACAAGCTCTTGCACTCCGAGCCGGCCACCATGGCCGCGCTCATGGTGACGGCGGACAAGTACGCCACCGCCGACTCCGCCATGAAGATCCAGATGGCGCTGGATGAGGCCGGTAAAGCAAAGCCGGTTCCCACTCCAAAGCCAGTCGGCGAAGGAAGCCGGCAACAGCACAACCAGCAGAACAACAAGCGCAAGGCCGATCAGCTGGCTCAGCGCTACGACAACCGGCTCGTCGCGGCCACCAAGCAGGCTCCCGCGACCGACCCGGCCGCCAAGCGCCGGCAGATCGGCAAGACGACATGGCAACCCACCATGAGTTTCGAGGAGATGGTCGACGCTCCCTGCAAGCACAACAACGGCGCAAGGCCGTCCACGCACACGCTTCGGCAGTGCGCCATCACCAGCGCATCATGAGGGGCGACGTCCCGCCTCCTCCGGCCCCGGCTCCGGGAACGGGGCAGTCGCCTCCGCCTCCACCATCGCCCCCGGCCGGCAGTGCGATGCGCGACGACGCCTACCCGGCCTAGAACGCAACCTATGTCGTCTTCATCAGCCTCGGCGACGACAAGCGCAGCGAGCGCCTCCTTCCGCAGGAGGTGAAGACCGTCATCCCGGCCAAGACGGAGTACATGCATTGGTCGGAGCGCCCGGTCACCTGGACTCGGCAGGACCACCCGTCTGTCATGCCGAACCCGGGTGGTTATGCCCTCGTCCTCGACCCCATGATCGTCGCGCCTCGACGCACGTGCAAGTTCTCCCGGGTGCTCATCGATGGCGGCAGCAGCATCAACATCCTCTACCACGACACCATGACCAAGCTCGGCCTCGAGACCAAGGACTTGGAGCCGACCCGGACGGTTTTCCACGGCATCGTTCCCGGCCTCTCCCGCTCCCCGATCGTCCGGATCCGGCTCGACGTCCTATTCGGTGACAGCAGCCACTTTCGACGCGAGCCAATCTGATTCGAGGTGGTGGACCTGTCCAGCGCGTATCATGCGCTGCTGGGCCGGCCCGCGCTCGCCAAGTTCATGGCAGTCCCCCACTACGCCTATCTGAATATAAAGATGACGTGTTCGAAGGGCCTCATCATCATCACTGGCGACTACCGCAAGTCCATGGAGTGCGCCCGAGACGGCGCCAAGCTGGCCGAATCGTTGGTCGTAGCCGAGGAGTGGCGCCAGCTCGAACGGATCGTCGCCCTGGCCCAAGAGACATCGGCCGCACCCATCCCGGCCGAGGACCCGGCCGTCGAGGCCTCGTTCAAGACCAAGAAGGTGGAGCTGAACCCGGAAGACCCCGGCTGCAGCAAGTACGTTGTCGTTGGCACCCACCTCGACAGCAAATAGGAAGGCAAGCTCGTCGACTTCCTCCGTGAGAATTGGGATATCTTTGTATGGAACCCAAAGGACATGCTGGGTATCCCGAGGAAGTACGTCGAGCACAAACTTCATGTCCACAAGGACGCCAAGCCCGTCCGTCAACCCCTACGACGTTTTTCCGAAGAGAAGAGAAGGACCATTGGTGAAGAGGTCGCCAAGCTTTTGGCGGCCGGCTTCATCATGGAAGTATTTCACCCCAAGTGGCTGGCCAACCCGGTCCTCATTTTGAAGAAGAAGAACACCTGGCGCATGTGTATCGACTACACAAGCCTGAACAAGGCCTGCCCCAAAGACCCGTTCGCTCTCCCGCGGATCGACCAAGTCATCGACTCCACCGCCGGGTGTGAGCTCCTATCCTTTCTGGACGCTTACTCCGGCTATCACCAGATCAAGCTGGACCCGACTGATGCCCTGAAGACGTCCTTCATCACGCCCTTTGGGGCGTATTGATACATCACCATGTTGTTCGGCTTGAAGAACGCTGGCGCCACTTTCCAGCGCTGCATGCAGAAGTGCCTGCTGTCGCAACTCGGCCGCAATATCCACGTCTACGTGGACGACATCCTGGTGAAGACCAAGCAGCACCTCACGCTCCTCGATGGTCTGAAGGAGACCTTTGCCAACCTGCGCGAGTACAATGTCAAGCTCAACCCGTAGAAATGCGTTTTCGGCGTCCCCGCCGGAAAGCTACTCGGTTTCCTCGTCTCGGAGCGCAGCATTGAGACTAACCCAGAGAAAATCAAGGCCATCGAGCACATGTGCAAGCCGGCCCGGCTGTGCGATGTCCAGAAGTTCACCGGCTACTTGGCCTTGGTCAGCCGGTTTCTCAGCCGGCTGGGCGAGAGGGCCTTACCCCTGTATCAGCTGATGAAGAAGACGACGCCGTTCGAATGGAATGACCAGGAGGACGAAGCCTTCCGGGACCTCAAGCGCATGCTCTCCACCGCACCAGTCCTGGCTACACCGGCCGAGAAGGAGCCGCTGTTGCTCTATATCGCCACGACCTCGCGGTCGGTCAGCACGGTGATGGTGGTCGAGCGACCTGAGAGGGACAGGGTCCAAGCCGTCCAGCGTCCCGTCTACTACCTGAGCGAGGTGCTCTCCGCCTCGAAGCAGAACTACCCGCACTCCAAAAGATGTGTTACGATGTGTACTTCACCGCCAAGAAACTGAAGCAGTACTTCCAAGAGCATGTCATCACCGTGGTCAGCACGGCCCCTCTCGGCAACATCATCGGGTGCCAGGATGCCTCTGGCCGGGTCGCCAAGTGGGCGCTCGAGCTAGCCGGCCATACCATCCTCTATGAGCCCTGCACCACAATCAAGTCCCAAGCTTTGGCCGACTTCCTCGTCGACTGGAATGAGACCGAGTACCTGCCGCCGCCTTCGGACTCGAGCACTGGCGCATGCACTTCAACGGCTCAAAGATGCGACTCGGCCTGGGAGTCAGCATAGTGCTGTCCTCCCTCAAGGGCGACCAACTCAAGTACGCACTACAGATCCACTTCGCCGCCTCCAACAACGTCATCGAGTACGAAGCCCTTGTGCACGGCCTCCGGCTTGCCAAGGAACTCGGCATCCGGCACATCCTATGCTTCGGCGACTCGGACCTGGTGGTGCAGCAGTGCTCAGGCGAGTGGCGCGCACGACTCCAACATGGCGAGCTACCGCTTCCTCGTCCAGAAGCTGTCCGGGTTCTTCGAGGGCCGCGAGTTCCTCCACGCCCCGCACGCGGAGAACGAGGCGGCCGACATGCTTGCCAAGATCACCTCGTCTCGGCAGTCCATCCCATCCGGCGTCTCCCTCGAGCATATGCACAAGCCGTCCATCAAGCCATCTTCGGACTCCGAGTCCATCCATGTGCCAACCGACCTGGCTATGCCTCAACCCGGCCCGGGGACTGCTCCAACCGACCCAGCCGCGCCTCAACCCGGCCCGGGGACTGCTCCATCCAACCCGGCCCGGGGGCTATCGATCCCAGCTCGGGGGCTGCCGGACCCGTCCCGGGGGCTGCCAAACCCGGCTCGGGGGCTGCCGACCCAGAGCCCGAAATAGTGGCTGTCTTCGCCATGGTGACGGCACCATCCTGGGCCCTTCCCATCTCGGAGTTCCTGGATAACGGGGTCCTCCCCATGGATGAGACAGAAGCTCGGCAAGTGCAGCGTCAAGCGTCCGCCTACGACATCATCAACAATGAGCTCGTCAAGCGCAGCTCCACCGGCGTGTTCCAACGCTGCGTCGAGCAGGACAAGGGTATTGAGATCCTCCTCGACATACACCAGGGCGAGTGTGGGCACCACGCCGCCTCGCGGTCCCTGGTGGCCAAGGCCTTCCGCCATGGTTTCTACTGGCCCACGGCCCTTGAAGATGCAGAGTCACTCGTCAACAAGTGCGAGGGATGCCAGTGCTTCAGCAAGCGCAGCCACCAGCCGGCGTCAGCACTCCGGACCATCCCGGTCGCCTGGCCCTTCGCGGTCTAGGGACTCGACATGGTGGGGCCCTTCAAGACCGCCCGAGGCGGCATGATGCGTTTGCTGGTGGCGGTGGACAAGTTCACCAAATGGATCGAAGCAAGGCCAATCAAGAAGCTGAATGGCCCGACAGCCGTTCGGTTCATCAAGGACATCACGATGCGCTATGGCATTGCCGAACAACATCATCACGGACAACGACACCAACTTCGCCAAGGGCGCGCTCGTGCAGTACTACTCCATCTCCAACATCCTCCTCGACCTGGCTTCCATTGCACATCCACAGTCCAACGGCCAGGTCGAGCGGGCCAACGGCCTCATTCTATCCGGCATCAAGCCACGGTTCGTCGAGCCACTCGTCCGTTCCCCCGACAGCTGGCTCGATGAGTTGCCGGCCGTCCTCTGGAGTCTCCGAACCACGCCAAACCGGTCGACCGGGTTCACCATGTTCTTCCTCGTCTATGGAGCAGAAGCCGTCATTCCGACCGACGTCGAGTTAGACTCACCGCATGTCACGATGTACATGGAAGCCGAAGCTAAAGAAGCTCGCGAAGACGGCGTCGACCTGCTCGAAGAAGCACGCCTCCTAGCGCTCAATCGCTCGGCCATCTACTAGCAAGGCCTGAGGCACTACCACAACAAGAAAATCAAGCCCCTCGCCTTTCGGGAGGGAGACCTCGTCCTCCGCCTCATCCAGGAGCAGGCCGGCCAGCACAAGCTGTCCTCCCCATGGGAGGGTCCCTTCATCGTTAGCAAGGCCTTGTGCGATCGCAACGCGTACTACCTCATCGACGCCCGCAAGTCAAACAAGCACAAGAGGGACACCGCCGGCAAAGAAACAACCCGGCCATGGAATGCGGAGCTCCTCCGCTCGTTTTACAGTTAGCCGTATGCACGTATGTATCACTGCCTTTTGTAACCATATGGAAACTATGGGACCCCCGATCAACGCTCGGGGGCTGCCCTTTTTCGCGACCAAGCTATTGTGTCCCCTACATTTCGTGCATTACTTTCCTTGTAAGCCAACCCGGTCGATGAATCGACTCGCTCGACCCGGGGGCTCGGGGGCTGGCCGACTTGGCCACCCGCCGCTTCCCGTAGCAACTCTTGACGCGTCGGACTGCCGCGGCCTCTCACTTCGCGCTAAGCCGCAGAACCGGCTTTGGTTGTTGGCTGGCAAGCACATGAGACCAGAGCACCGGCGCGCCTCGAGCACTAAGTCAAGAACTGCCGGGTCATCCAACCCGGCCCCGCCACTTTAAAAGTCGTTGCACGACCGGCTGCTCGCCAACCCGGCCCCGCCGGATTGGCGCCAGCCGGACCAGTGGGTGTTTCGCTTACTCTCAATGTTCCGAAAGGCTAAATATCACGCGTTCCTCCCAAAGGCCGAACCACTTGTCACGGACCAGAGCCTCAGCCGTCAAACTCGGGGGGGGGGGGGAACCCAAAGGAGGAGAAGTCGCGAGAAAAAAGCTTCAAAGACAAAGAGCAAGAGCGCTGGCATCCATGAGTTTTTTCGCAGGCTGCCGGGTCGCTTGACCCGGCCCCCGCCACTCCAAGCTGCCAAGCGACCGGCCGCCCGCCAACCCGGCCTTGCCGGTTTGCCGCCGGCTGGCCCAGTGGGTGTTTTCGCTCGCGCTCAATGTTACGAAAGCCTAAGTACTACACGCTCCCCTCAAAAGGCCGAACCCTTTGTCATGGACCGGAGCCTCGACCGTCAGACTCGCGGGGGAGAAGCCCAAGGACCAGGCTTCAGTGGTTTCATCAGCACTTGCATGTACTGATCTAAAAGCTCACGTTCATGCTAGATCAGCTGCGCACCGACAAGGGGAGGACTGACAGGCAGGTTATGAAGCAATTCAGAGGCCGATGCTTTGAAGTGAGTGTTATCGGTCATCCAGTCCAACACCCAAGAATTCACATCTTCATCATTTCCTCTAATGTGAAGTGTCGTGTAGAACTGAAGAATTAGTTCTTCATTCCAGTCTATGATGTCGGTGCAGAAGTTGAGCAGCCCAGCTTCATGAAGAACACTAAGGACTGGTGTGAAGCAAGGCAATGATTCCATGTCCACATGAGGAATATGTGCATGATCAAACACTTTGTCCTTATCGAAAAGCAGTGAAGAATAGAAGTTGGCTTGGCTTGCAGTCCAGAAACACTTCCTTCGCAGATGGGCAGAGTCATACAGATTGTAATCTGTGAAGAATACATGCTCATGGAAGAAGTCATCAGCCTTGAATTTTTGCTTCTTGGAGAAGGGATTATTTGGCTTGGGCTGAGGAGTGTCGGTCAAAGTCATCACAGCCTCAGGAATCACATTCTCCGGAACCATAAGCTGAGGAATTTTAGTTTCTGCTTTAGTAGCAGCCCGTGTCTTCAATTCTTCATCAACATTAACATCAGCACTAGTGGCTAGAATCTCTTCATGAATGGAAGGGTTGTTCCCTCGAGAAGCAGTCAAAGCGGCGGCGTAAACGCCGCTCCAAATCCCGCCTCAGCAGAAATAACGATCATATAGACCCAGCGATAGAGCAGGGTGAATCATCGCCCGACCAGGGCAACATGGGGAATCAAACCGAACAACCCGACTCCGTCGAAGATAACAGTCCAGACGACACCACACCGGACAGGCGCCAAGAGCAACACAACACCCACCAAAGGCTTGTTGCCATGGCGAGGAGCCTGAAAAAACAGAAGCAAAGGCTCAAGGCTGCACAAGACACACTCAAAATCAAATGGAGTGAAGTACTCAACACTGCAGCGAAGTATGGCAGTAATCGCCACACCAAGAGCTATCCGAAGCGAAAGTTGCTACCTGAATTTGATGAGGAGGCCTTAGATCCTCCACAATTAAAAAATAAAACGGCCATCCGGTCGGACAGACGACCTCATAGCCAACATAAAGCGGCAAATGAAGCCGCACATAAACCAGTACGCGATCCGTGTAAGGGCTCGCATCAAAAGGACGGCGCAACCAGATCCATCTATGGACTACGCAAGCGCGCTCCAACATACAATACAACACAACAAACATCTGAACACCACGGCACACCCAAATACAGAGGTGCCGCACACCCTCTATGTTTCACCGACGAGGTGCTGGATCATGAATTTCCAGAGGGATTCAAACCCGTAAACATAGAGGCGTACGACGGAACAACAGACCCTGGGGTCTGGATTGAGGACTACATCCTCCATATCCATATGGCCCGAGGAGATGATCTCCACGCCATCAAGTACTTACCCCTCAAGCTCAAAGGGCCAGCTTGGCACTGGCTTAAAAGCCTCCCCGAAAACTCCATCGGAAGCTGGGAAGAGCTCAAAGACGCCTTTCGGGCAAATTTTCAAGGGACATATGTCCTACCACCGGATGCAGACGATTGAAGTCATATAACTGAACAGCCCGGTGAGTCAGCCCGAAAACTTTGGAACAGGTTCCTCACCAAAAAGAACCAAATAGTCGACTGTCTGGACGCCGAAGCCTTAGCAGCTTTCAAGCATAGCGTCCGAGACGAATGGCTTGCCAAATACCTCGGTTAAGAAAAGCCGAGAACAATGGCAGCATTAACAAGCCTCATGACCCGTTTTTGCGCTGGCGAGGACAGCTGGTTAGCCAGATGCAGCACCAGCGACCCAAGTACATCTGAAGTCAGGGATGGAAACGGGAAATCACGACGCAGCAAGAATAAGCGCCGAAATAAGGAAGACAACCCGAAGAGCAGGGCGGTAAACGCCGAATTTAGAAGCTCTCGGCTAGGCCAGCAGAAGCCGCCCTCCAAAGGCAACAGAGATGAACTTTCTAGCCTAAACAAAATTCTGGACCAAATATGTCAGATCCATAGCACCCCTGATAAACCTGCAAATCATACCCATAGAGAATGTTGGGTCTTCAAATAGTCCGGCAAGCTCAACGCCGAACACAAGAGGCAGGATACACCAAGTGAAGACGAGGACGAGCCTCGCAAGCAAATCACAGGGGAACAGAAGAAATTCCCACCAGAAGTCAAAACAGTCAACGTTTTACACATGATAAAAGGGAGAAACAAAGCGGCACCCTTAGAGAAACATGCCCCAGGGCCTATCACCGCGGAGCTCCGCCACTGGTCGTCCCAACCGATCA
Source organism: Triticum urartu (assembly GCF_003073215.2). NCBI lineage: Eukaryota > Viridiplantae > Streptophyta > Magnoliopsida > Poales > Poaceae > Triticum > Triticum urartu. The sequence goes on from NC_053027.1 coordinate 425,965,484, forward strand.
CCTTCGACCATCGGGATTACTCGGCAAGTATCCGGCGGGCAGGATGGTCTGCCTTGGTATTAGATCCAATAATTGATGGATACCACTTCACACGAGTCCTGATGGACGGCGGCAGCAGTTTAAACCTGATATATCAGGACACAGTCAGCAAAATGGGGATATACCCAACAAATATTTGCTGCAGCAATGCTACCTTTAAAGGAGTAACGCCAGGCCCGGAGGCTCATTGTAGGGGCTCTCTGCTACTAGAGGTTATATTCGGCTTCCCCGATAACTTCCGCAGTGAAAATTGAACTTTCCACGTCGCTCCGTTCCAAAGTGGCTATCAAGCACTACTCGGACGCGAAGCTTTCGCTTGCTTTAACGCAATACCGCATTACGCTTCCCTCAAGCTCAAGATGCCCGGTCCACACGACATCATTACGGTAAACGGAAATATTGAGCGCTCCTTGCGCACCAAAGACGATGCAGCCGCCTTGGCCGCCGCACACTAAACGGCCTCACCAACTCAAGCATTTGATAGGTCGTTAAGACCACGGACACGGCTAGACAAGTCTGGCTCAGCTATATGTAATTAATACAGGTTTGATGGCTATACCCCTATTACAATACAAGGGGCTCAACGCGCGCGCAAAAGTGGCAATAAGGTTCACCATTACTCATTTTCAACTATATATTGTTTATTATAACTTTTGCACGACAACTTTTCAATTAAGTTACTCTCTTTTTCATATGACCATTGTGCTACACCCGTCCAGGATACGACACAACGGAGACACAGGCGCAGACGTGCAGCAGGGACCCGTTCCAAGGATTCTTTGTAGATTAAGACCCTGCGTAAACCTTTTTTACTGTCTCTTGTTGACTTACATCCCTCGGTTTCTCAGTACAATCGAGAAGGATCCTGACGTCTTGGCATGTGGCCGCACCAGAATAATGCACATACCTGGACATCAGGGGCTTATTACAAAGGGTACTGTTTAGACCCGGTTTACACCATAAAGACTGAATACCTTAGGGAGTGTTCGGCGTCGCGAGTTTGGCCTTATATGCATCAGCTCTGAATCATGTCTTTGGTCAAATGTTGGGTTTGCCCGGCTCCTGTGTTTTGCTGCCTTATGTTCCGCTCTATCGGCTAAGGCGGCACCAGGAGAACTACTGCGATTGTGCCCTGGTTCATCCGGACGAGCACCTCAGTAGAGAAAGCCGAAAACTGACTGTCATGATATAGCGTGAGACTGGTCAACCACTCGATGACCTATTGGAATCTTCGGGATTCCTCCGCATTAACGAAGGGCCATTTCCCGGCCAGGCATGTACGCACCCCGAATCCGGATAAGTGCGGAGTCACCAGGGGCTATATAGTAGCCCCACTGTCAAACTCCTATGGCTAAGTGAAAGTGTTAAAGCATTATAGTCCGGTTGCCTAGTTCACTGCGCTATCACCTCCTTATTAGGACCAAGACGTTGGATTAAGTGTGAATACGCGTCTTCTGCAAACACCCCCACATTATATGCGTGGGGGCTAAAGCGGACGACTGCAATCTTTCAGATTATATACATGTATACATAAACGGCCGCACATGAGGCATCACAATACTTTCGGGCAAAAGTATAAACACAACCTTGATAAATTCAATAAAATGTTGTTTCTAAAATGGGAATACATGTCACTCAAACATAACATTCTTCGAGCACTGGGCCTCTATCGAATGAGCACCCTCAAGAACTTCTTCAAAATAGTGCTCGGCAGCCACTCGGCCTATGGCCAAACCCCGCGCCGCGATGGTGGTGGCATCCATCTCCGCCCAGTATGTTTTGACATGGGCAAGGGCCATCCGCGAGCCTTCTATGCACGCCGACCTCTTCATCGCATTGATGCGTGGCACCGCACCAAGGAACTGCTGCACCAAGCTAAAATAGCTGTTCGGCTTCGGTCTTTCCGGCCACAAATGATCCACGACAGACCTCATGGCGAGTCCGGACAATCTATTGAGTCCGGCCCATTCGGCAAGCTGATCAGTCAATGGAAGTGGACGCTCTGGAACGTTAAATTGCGACCAGAACAACTTGTCCACTTCACGATCTGTTTGATCTCGGAAGTATTCGGCCGCGTCGACAGCGCTCGCCGCCAAGTCCAGATATGCGTCGGCCGAACTCCACATCCGATCCAGAGGGGCATACCGCGGATCGCCAAATTTCCTCTGCAGCATAAAGGGCTTCCCAGCCACGATATCCCCGGATTCACGCAGTTCCTCCTTCTTTGCTCTCATTGCAGAGCGGGTGTCTTTGGTCACCATTGTGGCCTTTTCGAGGTCCGTAGCCTTCGCCCGGTTTTCTTCTGCAAGAAAATGGCAGCGATCGGCAGTGTCTTTTAACTTCACAGCCATTTTGGCCATTTTCTCTTTGCTCTCGCTATGCGCGGCCTTCTCGGCTCTCAACTCTTCGGCCGCCTTCAAAGCGGTCGCATTACTACTCCTCGCTTGCTCCTTGGCTCGGGCAAGCTCCGCCCGTAGGGCTTCCACAGTGGCAGCTCCATCTGCAGTCACAACATATTAAAGATACTGGCATCACGCTGCTCTTACTATGTGATATTCACTATAAAAATCACCTACCCTGTGCCTCGTCAAGCCGCTTGTTAACAAGCTCGATATCGGCATCCGCCGCATCCAGTCGCTGCTTTAGTTCGGCAACCCCATCAGTCCGGCTAGCCACCGGAGCTTCAGACACCTGCACATAAAGGCGGTCTGATTATTACCTGGGACTATGATCCTCTGTTCGCCGCCGTTTTCGACGACAACCAGAGTCTCAGGGGCTACTATCTACACAGGGCACACCTAAAATGTGCGGTACCATCACAAATGTATATCATTTCACGTACCTCAAAGCCCGTCAGTAGACTCATAAAGGCTTCATGCAGCCCGTTTTCGGCGGATGAAATCCTTTCAATCACCGTACACATTAATGTATGGTGCTCTTCTGAGATTGTTGCTCGCTCTAGCAGACCCTTCAGTACGTCCGACCGCACACCGGATGGTGCCGGACTCTTTTGATTGCTCTCTTCAAGAGCCGGATACTGAGGGCTTCGGGTGACCATGGGATTACCTTCTGGCCTTGCCGGATTCGGAGAAACTCTCCGTGACGACACTTCAAGGTCGCCCGCTTCTTGAGTCCAGGAGTCCGGGGGAGGCGTTTCACTCTCCATCATCTTCGGAAGAAGATCCCCCGAAGACGAGCTCTGCTGTGAAGGGCTCAGATCTGAACTGCAAGATAAATGCTTCGGTTATCTTCCTCAGAAGTAAGGTAGTATACCTTCACTATTAAGTACTTTTTGATTACTTACAGCTCGTTAGAGGGCTAATCCCCGCATGGACTTTGTGCGGCAAGAGCACCCTCCGAGGCAGGACCCTCTGGTGGATTTTTCTTCTCCCGTTTGGAGATCTTGGTTTCCGGATCTTCGGAGGTAGTCCTCTTCCTCCCCCGGGGCGATGGAACGTCAGATTCTTCCCCTTGGTTATCTTCCCTCACGGAGGCGCTCGTTCCCTCGGTTGGAACATGTAGCAGTGGAGGCCCGTTTTCGCCCCCTTTATTCTCCCCTTCGTCTTCCCTTGAGGGCACCGGGCAAGGTGCTGGCTCGAGCATCTTTTCCAGCACCGGATTATCCAAGCCTTCGGGAAGAGGAGCCGAACACCGAATCATCTTCGCCTTTGTTATCTAGTCCTGGTCAAAGAGCGATTCTTTAGAATGATGTCATGATAAAAGAAAGACAGTGTGTTCGACTAGAGGATTACTTACTTGGGCCACGGTGCGGTTGCTGCTCAGGCCCACGTCCTCGGTGGTGTCCGGACACTCTGTTTGGGGTCCGAAGAATGACTTGTACATCTCCTCGTGCGTCAGGCCAAGGAAATTCTGAATAGCGCGCGATCCTTCTGGGTTGAATTCCCACAAGCGGAGGGGCCGGCGTTTGCAAGGCTGGACTCGACGAACCAGCATGACTTGCACTACCATAACCAAACTAAAATCTCCCGCAAAGAGATCTCGGATGCGGCTCTGCAGTATGGGCACATCCTTGGCTGGACCCCAGCTTAGCCCCCTGCTGATCCATGACATCAGTTGTGACGGAGGGCCCGAGCGAAAGGCGGGGGAAGCTACCCACTTGACACTTCTGGGAGTGGTGACATAGAACTACTCCCGCTGCCATATTCCGGACACCTCTAGAAAGGAACCCTTTGGCCACGGAGCTCCAGCGATCTTGCTTATTAATGCACCCCCGCACACTGGATACCACCCCTCGACCATCTTCGGCTTCACATCAAAGGTCTTGAGACACAGGCTGAAGTGAGGGGTAATGCGGAGGAAGGCCTCACATATGACAATAAATGCTGAGATGTGGAGAAAGGAATCCGGGGCTAGATCGTGGAAATCAAGCCCGTAATAGAACATCAAACCCCTAATGAAGGGATCCAGAGTGAGGCCTAGTCCTCGGAGGAAGTGGGAGATGAACACGACGTCTTCATTGGGTTCAGGAGTAGGGACGACCTGCCCTCGGGCGGGTAGCCGATGTGAGACTTCGGCGGTCAGGTATCTTGCCTCCCTCAACTTCTTGATATCCTCTTCCGTGACGGAGGAGGGCATCCACCGACCCTGGAGGCTGGATCCGTACATGATTGAAGGTCCGAAGCACCTGACCTGGGCTTTGAGTGTTAGAACTCGAGGCGGGGGAAGGATTCGATTGAGCACGGGAGGAAAAAAGTAAAAGCCTTGACCCTTTATAAAGAGGGTGAATATCAAGCGTCCTCCTCGTGGCCGTTTGGGACTTGCCTAAAATCTAGGAGTCCTAGGCGCAGTTGGGTTACCCACGACCGTATTGATGAGAATCCCGTAATAAGGGGGACACGATCTCTGTTTTGACAAGACGTGTCAAGAAACCGCCTCGCGTTATGTGTGGGGCTAGTTAAAGAAAAACGGTTCGAATAATCACCAAGCCATGGCATGATGTCATGTTGCCAAAGCGTGGCAGCAGATTAGATTTGTGGAAATATTATTCTCTCTATGGTGGTATGTGGAACTTATTTTGAAGGGTCGGACACTATACTTTTATTCAAACTCTTCTGTGGTGTATCCGGAGGAGGAACCCGCCTTGCAATGCCGAAGACAACACTGCACGCCGGACTCATCGTCATTGAAGCCTGGTTCAGGGTCTACTGAGGGAGTCCTGGATTAGGGGGTCTCCGGACAGGCAGGCTATATCCTTTGGCCGGACTGTTGGACTATGAAGATACAAGATTTAAGACTTCGTCCCGTGTCTGGATATTACTCTACTTGGTGTGGAAGGCAAGCTAGGCAGCACAGATATGGATATCTCCTCCTTTGTAACCGACCTTGTGTAACCCTAGCCCCCTCCGGTGTTTATATAAACCGGAGGGTTTTAGTCTGTCGGACAACATACAATCATACCATAGGCTAGCTTCTAGGGTTTAGCCTCTCTGATCTCGTGGTAGATCAACTCTTGTAATACTCATATCATCAAGAATAAATCAAGCAGGACGTAGGGTTTTACCTCCATCAAGAGGGCCCGAACCTGGGTAAAACATCGTGTCCCCCGCCTCCTGTTACCATCCTCCTTAGATGCACAGTTCGGGACCCCCTACCCGAGATCCGCCGGTTTTGACACCAACAAGTGGAGTGATGATCTGCATAACCTATTTGAACTTTAGTGTGCACTGGGGACTGAGAAATTTGTTGCAGTGGCGTGAAGAGCGGAGATTTGGGGTGCTGACTATCCCAATAATCATCATTCAACATTGGAGTGGAGCACCCAATGTCCACGTCTTCATCTTCTTCATTCAATTCTTCAATGCCTGCCTCTTCAACTGTGAACTGAGGCATAGGCGATGAGATGACTGGGGTTGAAGGGATATCATCTGCTTCAATTTCTTCGTCTAATTGCTTTGAAGAAGCAGCAAAAGGAACATCTTCATCAGATCCGCTTGGGATCACATAATCCTCACCAAAGGGAACGAGTTCCTTTGATGGCATGCTTGAAACTGGAATAACATCAATTGGATTCTCAAAAGAGCTTGTCAATTTCTTCATCTTCTTCGGTGCTGAAGAGTTTGATGGAGCAGATGTCCTTTTCTTCACTGTTGCTCGCTCCACAGCCTTGGTTTTCTTAACTTCTGATGCAGAAGGAAGAACTGGACTTGGTGTTGGTGCAGGAGGAGCGGAGGAAATTGGTTCAATAACCTCAGGCGCAACTGATGAAGTTGCCCTGGCATTTTCTGTTTCTTCAGGCACAGTGGTTGAAGCTTGAGCTGGCCTGGCTTGTTCTTCAGGCGCAACACTAGTGGTTGCCCTGGTAGTTTCATCAGAGGCTGGAATGGAGTTTTCAACCCTGGTACTAGCAGATTCATCAGTAGCCTGATTTTCATCAGCGGTGCTGGCATGTTCTTCAGTTGGCTGAGCAGAAGCGTCAGCTTGAGGAATTTCAATGTGCGTTTGAGTAGCAACATTGGAGGTGAATGTCTTTGTCAATTTCACAAATCTGACTTTGCGTCCCTTCCAATCTACATGATAGGCATCAAATTCATCACTGGGGTTTTTGATTTCAGCTTGAACAGCCACAAGTTCATTCCTTGTCATCTTGACAATGTTCTTCTTCAAATAGCGCTCCTTCTTGTACTGCGCTTTCTTCAATTTCCTGGCCTTTTTAAATTTCTATTTTTCTTCGCCTATGAAGGCGGTCAGCATGTGACTTTGGCCAGGAGTGAGGTTGAGGTCAGGCATAGGAGTGTTGGGATCCTTGTGCCAGAGGTCAATGAAATCGAGGATCAACTTTGGATCCAAAAGCAGAGTCACATTTGTGCCTTTGGCTCTAGCGGGCCTTTGTTGCCTGTCTCTGATGATTTCGGCGAGTTCATCATCATCAGCTTCGTCATCAGAGGACGGTACTTGGAAGGCGACCTACTTCTTTTGAGGACTTGGTCTAGTGCCTCGTCCAGCAGTGGCCTTGGTCTTCAACATTGTGGGGCCTATTGAGGAATGCAGAGGGGCTGAAGAACTTGCTAAGGCTCCCGAGGCAATTGATTTGCCTGTGGTCCTTTGACACGAGGCGATATGCACAGGTGCTGAGGACTTTGCCGGAGGAGCTGAGGGTTTTGAAGCTTGAGGAACTAGGGCAGCTTGAGGAATTGGCCGTGAGGGCTTAGTAGAACTGGGTCGTGAGGGCATAACTGAGGAGCTTGGTCATGAGGGCATTGAAGAAGAAGCACTAGGCTTATGTGCGGGCTTCTTAGGCTTGCTAGCAGAGGCCTCGGCAGTGGCAGCAGCAGCAGAGTCTTCATTGAATTTCTTCACTGCCTCTTTTGCCATTTTGGCCAGTTTAACTTGACGCTTGGCCCATTCAGCAGGAAATTCCTCACCTCTTCTGATGCTAGAGGGATCAGCAACTTGGCCTGGTGCCAATGGAGGTCTTGGGCATGGAGGGTGTACAACAAATTTATTTATGTAATTGGGAGTGACATAGCGATATTCCCTCCATTCTCTGGCCCATCTCCTCTCAATCTTCTGAATGCGCACTTTGCGCTCATTCTTTGTTTCATGAGGAGGAGTGTAGTATCCTGCATAGATGTCATCAGGAATCTCAAAAAGCAGTGTTGACTTCCAATTTCTTCCCATCCTTCTGAGGTTTCTTGCCATCTGCCATTTTCTTCAGCTGAGGATTATGAACTATTGAGTTCTTTGAAGAGGTATGCAGTCTTTCTTCGAGGAACGCTGCAAATGAGTTAAGTTGATGAGAACCTAGTGATTCAGCAGCAGACATGAGTACCTGTGAACAAAGTATAGGTGTGAAGAATTTGGAGAGGTCATATGCGTTCTCAGAAGTTTTTGCAAATAATAACAAGTTTGAGGAATTTGACCAGATGTGTCTTGAGGAATTTCACTAAGCGTTCTTTAACTTAGGTTCCAGAGTTGTATAGATTGAAAATCCACACAATTGAGGAATCATGAAGAAAAATTTGGCTTAGAGAAACAAAGCAAGAACAAATGTTTGTATGAGGTGTTCAAAGTGTGAAGATTGAAGAATAAACACCTTTTGAAGATTTTGAAGAAATCACTGGACTCAATAAGGGCAGTAAAAGTAGATTTTAATTACCCTTGACGAAGAACACGACGAACTGGGAATGTAGATTGGGAGTTCGTCAGTCCAGATTTTCCATGCCCTAACTTGGCAGAGGAAGATAGCTACGGCGACGGCGGAGTGAAGAAATCCGCGGCCGGCGCGAGTACGACGACGACGAGGTCGAGGCAGCGAATCTCTTCCTCACCGGCGATGATGGAAGTAGCAACAGTGCTAGGTTTTGAGAGATCGAGTGAGGGAGTGAGGTCGAGCAGAGTAAAAACAGACCGAGGAAGGGAAGGGGTATTTACAGCCACGATGAAAAACTGCTCGTCCGAAGAAAATGGACGAACGTGACCCTAACCTTTCTCATCCTTGTGACATGTGTCACCCACGTATAGAGAGGTGGAGATCGTGAGTGATCATGGGTGAATAGATAAGTATTATCGTGGTATGTGGAACGGTTTAGGCGGCAACAGCCGAAAATTCAGATTAGAATATTTTAAGGTTTCGTTTGCAGAATCTTCAGCTGACAAGGACATAGTGAAGATTTTAAACGAGTTTCAAATAGAACGCACATGAAGAATTTGTGAACAGACTGGGTTGAGTATAGCATAGAGGGGGAAGGGTCCGATCACATTCACTTAGCAGAAAGATCAAATTGAAGAAATAGCTATAAGTGAATGCTGTAGAGGACATAAACTCATATAAACATATATAGCCAATGAAGAAAAACAACGGGGAGAGTGAAGACATTGCAAAGTTGAAGAAATCAACTGAGGAATTTCAAAACTGAAGAAGACTCATGTTGAAGATTTTCAACTTTTGTTGGTGGCGTGACCCACCATATAAGAATGCTAATTTCAGACGCCGCGTACAATTGTTATAGGGCGCTGAGAATCAAATTCTTCATTAATTTCTTCACACTTAGAGGGTTAGTCTTCATTGATTGAAGAAAAACGTTACTTCGTGTGTTGCACATCTAAGTCATCAATTTGCATAAGTGTTAGGATGTGTGTCCTTTTCAAAGGACATTCGAAGATTCTAAGATATTTATCTCACACCGCAACTTGCTAAATCTCTTCTCATCCAAGGGTTTTGTGAAGATATCGGCTAGCTGTTCTTCAGTCTTCACATGCTCGATGGAGATATCACCCTTCAACACATGATCACGAAGAAAATGATGACGAATCTAAATGTGCTTTGTCTTCAAGTGCTGAACCGGGTTATGAGCAATCTTGATAGCACTCTCATTGTCACAGTAGAGTGGCACATTCTTCACATTGATGCCATAGTCCTTGAGAGTTTGCTTCATCCATAGCAATTGAGCACAACACGAACCAACAACAATGTACTCAGCTTCACCAGTAGAAAGTGATACGCAGTTATGTTTCTTCGAAGACCAACAGACCAAGGACCGTCCGAGGAAATGGCATGTGCCTGATGTTGACTTGCGGTCCACACGATCACCAGCATAGTCAAAATCTGAATATCCAATGAGATCAAAAGCTAAGCCCTTGGGATACCACAATCCAAGTGTTGGAGTGTGAGCTAGATATCGAAGAATATGCTTCATAGCCTTGTGGTGCGATTCCTTCGGTGTAGCTTGTAAACGGGCACACATGCAAACACTAAGCATAATATCTGGCCTAGATGCACATAAATACAATAAAGAGCCAATCATGGAGCGGCATACCTTTTGATCAAAGTCAATACCATTTTCATCAGTGCATAGATGGCCATTTATGGGCATAGGGATTTTGACACCTTTGCAATCTTGCATGCCGAATTTCCTCAACACATCCTTGAGGTATTTCTCCTGAGATATGAAGATGCCATTTCTTTGTTGATGAATCTGAAGACCTAAGAAGAATTTCAATTCTCCCATCATAGACATTTGATATTCTTCACTCATCATATAGGTAAATTCATCACTGTAACATTGGTTAGTACAACCAAAAATGATATCATCAACATATATTTGACACATGAATAATTCATCATCATAAGATTTGGTGAAAAGAGTTGGGTCAAGTGAACCGGGTTTGAAGCCTTTCTTCATGAGGAATTCCATCAAAGTGTCATACCATGCCCGAGGGGCCTGCTTGAGGCCATAGAGGGCCTTATTGAGTCTGAAGACTTTGTCAGGTTGCTTTGGATCCTCAAAACCTGGGGGTTGAGCAACATATACTTCTTCCTCAAGCTTACCATTGAGGAATGCACTTTTCACATCCATTTGATATAAGATGATGTTATGATGGTTATCATAAGCAAGTAATATGCGAATAGCCTCAAGTCTAGCAACATGTGCAAAAGTTTCATCGAAATCAATTCCTTCAACCTGTGTGTAGACTTGAGCTAAAAGCCGTGCCTTATTCCTCACCACAAGGCCATTTTCACTTGCTTGTTGCTGTAGATCCATTTGGTGCCTATGATATTGTGCTTGCGAGGGTCTGGTCGCTTGACAAGTTCCCACACATTGTTGAGCTCGAACTGATGTAATTCCTCTTGCATCGCTTGAATCCACTCAGGCTCCAGAAATGCTTCATCTACCTTAGTGGGCTCTGTGATAGAGACGAAAGCAAAGTGCCCACAAAAGTTAGACAAATGTGAAGCTTTTGAGCGTGTGAGAGGACCTGGTGCTTTGATGTCGTTGATGATTCTCTCAATCTGCACTTCATTAGCAACACGAGGATGAGCCGGTTGACAATGAGGAATTTGCTCAGCATTTTCTTCATAGCCATTTTCTTCAGGTGCACTAGCATGATGTTCTTCAGGTTCTGGAATGACTTCTTCAGTAGATTCTTCGGTAGGAATGACATCCTCAGTAGCCTTGAGCTTAATGGATTCCTCAGGTGGTATTTCATCTAGCACAGGAGGTAGGTGCTCTCTTTGCGAGCCATTAGTTTCATCGAACCGCACATCTACAGTTTCAACAACCTTGTGGTGATAGGTGTTGAAGACTCTGTAGGTGTGCGAGTCCTTACCATAACCAAGCATAAAACCTTCATGCGCTTTTGGTGCAAATTTAGAATTGTGATGAGGATCTCTAATCCAACATTTAGCACCGAAGACTTTGAAATAACTCACATTGGGTTTCTTGTCAGTGAGGAGTTCATATGAGGTATTTTTGAAGAATTTGTGAAGATATACCCTGTTGATGATGTGGCATGCGGTATCAATTGCCTCAGGCCAGAAGCAAGGAGGCGTCTTGTACTCATCAAGCATAGTGCAGGCCATCTCAATAAGAGTCCTGTTCTTGTGCTCCATGACGCCATTCCGCCGAGGAGTATAAGGAGCAGATAACTCATGAGTAATACCAAGTCCATCAAGATAGTCATCAAGACCAGTGTTCTTGAACTCAGTTCCATTATCACTTCTGATGTGCTTGATCTTCACACCAAAGTTGGTTGAAGCCCTCGAGGAAAATCGTTTGAAGACTTCCTGCACTTCAGTTTTGTAAGTGATGATATGCACCCATGTATAACGAGAATAGTCGTCAACAATGACAAAGCCATATAGAGATGCAACATTGGTAAATGTGGCATAATTAGTAGGGCCAAAGAGATCCATGTGAAGAATTCAAATGGATGAATGGTAGTCATGATGGTCTTTGAGGGATGCTTGGCCTTGGTCATCTTTCCGGCTTCACAAGCTCCACACAAATGGTCCTTGAGGAATTTGACACCCTCGATGCCGATGACATGCTTCTTCTTCGCGAGCGTGTGCAAGTTCCTCATGCCAGCATGACCAAGTCGTCGATGCCATAGCCAACCTTCTGAAGCTTTTGCAAGTAGACATGTAGCAGGTTGTGGTCCTGTAGAGAAATTAACAATATACAAATCTCCTCTCCTAAAGCCTTCGAAGACTTTGGAATTGTCAGCTTCCATGATCACAACACAACGATACTTGCCAAAGACAACAACCATATCAAGATCACAAAGCATTGAGATAGACATGAGGTTGAACCCTAAGGACTCGATAAGCATGACTTTGTCCATGTGTCGATCCTTTGAGATTGCAACCTTACCTAGACCCAATACCTTGCTTTTGCCTTTGTCAGCATAGGTGATATGCTTCAGATGCGATGGAGATAAAGCAGTATCCATCAATAAGCTCCTGTCACCGGTCATGTGATTTGTACATCCACTATCGAGGACCCACTCAGTGGCTTTGGGTTGATCATCCTGCAGATGAATTAGTGCAGCTTACGAACTCATATACTTCATCAGTGATGAATATGACATCAAATTCATCAGATCAATTTCATCAAGCGATAGAGCAGGTAAAGTAGTATGAGGACGTGAGAATGAAAATTCATTTCTTCATGATTAGCTTGCGTCCTTTCAAGCATATTCAGGTCTCTAGCAAATTCTTCAGACGTTTAGGTTCGTCTGGAGACCTGACCCTGCATAAGAAGTTAGTTCTTTTTCTTCACCACCCACATCTGGAGGGGTGGCAAAGAGTTCATCATTCTGCGAGCTCCATAAGAGAAAGGTGGCATAGATGCCAATCCACTTCATTTCACATAAGAGGGGTTAGGGTAAGCATATGAGTAAGAAGAGAAATTGTTCGAGGATTTATGAACATAATGATTTGAAGAATAATGCACATATCCATAATCCTTAGCCTTTCCCTGCGGAACAGATATGTTAGCACGATGATGTTCATATGAGGACTTTGATCCATGTGAGGAATGTGGTCCATATGAGGACTTGGATCCATATGAAGACTTTGGTCCATATGAGGACTTGGATCCATATGAAGACTTTGGTCCATATGAAGAATTTGATCTGGGTTTCCTATTCTTCACAGGTAGTGTCATGATGACATTCACCTGAAGACTTTCAAGGAACCTTTTGGGAACCCAAATTTTCTTCATAGGAGGACCGTTCCTGCAGTTAGTGCCAACATATCTAGCAAATACTTCACCATTCTGATTTTTGAACATTTTATAATTGGAGTCAAATGACTCATCAGAAGAATATGAAGATTCACATGTAAAGCAAGATAAAGTAGATGGATCCACTGAAGGTTCCTTTGCAGCAACCCATGAGATTTTGGGATACTGCTCAGGTTTCCAGTAGGTCCCATCAGCATTGAGTTTCCTCTCAAAGGCAATACCCTCTTTCCTAGGATTCCTGTTGAGGATCTGCCTCTTGAGCACATCACAAAGAGCCTAATGCCCTTTGAGGCTTTTGTACATGCCTGTCACATACAATTCCTTCAGCCCTGCATGGTCAGTGATACTAGCAGTATCCTCAGATGAGGAATTAGTGATAGCAGAGACAGGTAAAGAATTTGCAGCAATAGAAGCATTTGAACTTTCAGGTGAAGAGTTAGCGGATTCACGTTCAATGCACTTCAAACATGGAGGAATAAATTCTTCCTGAGTAGCGCTAATTTGTTGAGCAAGTAATTAATCACGCTCCTTCTAAAGATCTTCATAACTCACTATTAACTTCTCAAGATCTTGCTTTCTTTGAAGAAATTCATAAGAAAGCTTCTCATGATCAGATAAGAGAGTGTTATGATGACTCTGAAGATTATCAAACTTAGTCTGAAGTCTATGAAGATTTTTCAGTCAAAGTTTTAGTGCGATCCATTTCTTCACCCAACATATCATCGCTTTTGTCTAGCATATTTTGAACCTTTTCAAGAGCCTTTTGTTGTTTCACAACAATCTTAGCAAGTTTAGAATAGCTAGGCTTGAGGTTTTCATCAGATTCATCCTCACTTGATTTAGAGGAGGGATATTTGAGTACCTTTGCACCTTTTGCCATGAAGCAATAGGTGGGAGCGTAGTCATCATCGCTGTCGTCAGTAGTGTTGGGGAGGTCCTTTTCCTCAGAGTTGAAGATGGACTTGCTGATGAATGCAGTAGCGAGGGCTAGGCTCGCCACACCAGAGTCTGACTCCTCAGATGCCTCCTCTTCCTCATTTTCCTTGGATTCAGCCTCAGAGTCCATTTCCTTGCCAATGAATGCCCGAGCCTTCTTGGAGCTGATCTTCTTGTGAGATGAAGACCTTGAAGGTTTTGATGAAGAGGACTTTGAAGATTTCTTCTTCTTCTTTGAATCATCAGAACTGTAGTCCTTTTACTTCTTCTTTTTTGATTCCTTTTCCCACCGAGGACAATCTTGAATGTAGTGACCGGGTTTCTTGCATTTGTGGCAGAGTCTCTTCTTGTAATCACGGGATGCGGTATCTGATCTTAAGTCATCACTTCTTGAGGATTTTCCAAAACAACCACGTCTTGAGAACTTCTGGAATTTCCTCACGAGCATTGCTAGCTCCTGGCTCAGTTCTTCGGGATCACCAAGGCTGCTACCAGAATCTCCACCTTCAGATTCAGACACTGCCTTGGCCTTCAGAGCTCGTGATCTGCCATAGCTCGGTCCATAGAGATCTCTCTTCTCAGCAAGCTGGAACTCATGAGTGTTTAGCCTCTCGAGGATATCAGCGGGATCAAGTGACTTGTAGTCTCCACATTCTTGTATCATCAGTGCAAGGGTGTCAAATGAGGAATCAAGCGATCGAAGCAATTTCTTCACCACCTCCTGGCCGGTGATGTCAGAGGCACCAAGTGCTTGAAGCTCATTTGAAATGTCAGTGAGGCGATCGAAGGTTTGCTGAACATTTTCATTGTCAAGTCTTTTGAAACGGTTGAAGAGACGGCGAAGAACGTCAACTCGAGAGTCACGCTATGTTGAGACTCCTTCATTGACCTTGGACAGCCTGTCCCAGATAAGTTTTGCTATCTCCAAAGCACTCACTCTGCCATACCGCCCTTTGCTCAGATGGCCACATATGATGTTCTTCGCTTGAGAGTCGAGTTGCTTGAATCTCTTCACGTCAGCAGCTTTGATGGTTGGAGTGACAGAGGGAACACCATTTTCCAAAACATACCAAAGATCGTTGTCAATTGCCTCAAGATGCATTCGCATCTTATTCTTCCAGTAGGGGTAGTCCGTCCCATCGAAGGTAGGACACCCAGCAGACAGCTTGATCATACCTGCAGTCGACATAACTAAAACTCCAGGCGATTAAACCAAAATCACACAGAACAAGGGAGTACCTTGCTCTGATACCAATGGAAAGTGCGTTAAGTCAACTAGAGGGGGGTGAATAGGCGATTTTTATGAATTCTTCAATGAGGAATTGCAGGGTGAGGAAATTCCTAAGTGAAGAACTACTTGCAGCGGAATAAGTACTCAAATGCAGATATAACATAACATAAGCATGGACATCATGATGAATAGGAAACAAACACAAAGTACAGAAAGCGTAAGCACATGATAAAACATAATGAAGACAAACAAACTGAAGAAATTGAACTAAGGAAATTGAGAATGTCTTCAGTCAAAGTCTTCAAACAGATATGAACAGGTACACAACACAGTAATGAAGAAATGAAAGGGTTGAGGAAATAGAACCAGTTAGCTCGGTGAAGATAAAGATTTGGTAGACCAGTTCCAACTGTTGTGACAGTTGTACGTCTGGTTAGAGCGGCTAGGTATTTAAACCTGAGGACACACAGTCCTGGACACACAGTCCTCACTGTATTCTCCTTGAACTAAGGTCACACATACCTCGTCCAATCACTCGTGGTAAGTCTTCAGGTGACTTCCAAACCTTCACAGACTCGGTCACTCGGCGATCCACAATTTCCTCTTGGATGCTCTAGACCATGACGCCCAACCGTCTGGAGGATGCACAGTCCTTAAAGGTAACAAGCGTCGGTTCCACACAAGAACAATCTCTTCAGTGATGCTCAATCACTTTGGGTTTGTAGGTGTTTGGTTTGGGGTTTTGGGTTTTTCCTCACTTGATGATTTTCGCTCAAAGTCCTCGGAGGATGGGATGCTCTTAATGACAAGTGTCAATTTCTCGCGGAGCAGCCAACCAACTAGTATTGTAGGGGCGACTATTTATATCCTAGGGAGCAGCCCGACATGATAAGACATAAATGCCCTTCAATGATATGACCATTAGGTGAGTAGACATTTTTGGACAGCTGGCGCATAGCACAGCAAAGGTCAGAAATTTGAGGTTCAAATTCCTCAGGGCTATCATGTTCCTCACTTGTAGGCAATCCGCACTGGCGAATTCCTAACTCCTCAGTCAGAACAAATTCCTCAGAGACCAGAAGAACTTCGTCTCTGTCATTGAAGAAATTTGGCTGAACTATATGAGATTTCCAATGGCTTCACTCGAAGGGATTGGTAGGTGTAGGATTTTGAGTTGAGCATCACCTGAAAACCTTTCCTTAGTTTTACCTCGACCCCCTTTAACAGTACGGTGTTTCCTATGACTCATGAAAGAGAAAATGAAACTACGAAAACAAAAGTCTTCACGCTTCATGTTCCTCGCATGAATATCAAGTCTTCACGGTCACACCAATTTCTTCACTTTCAAAGTCTTCAGAAAGTCTTCAGAAATCCAGAGTCTTCAGTTGAAGACATTCATTTTTAGGGTCGACTTTCTCTATAAATATCAAACTCCTCATAGACTTATAGTACTGTGTATACTCACAAACGCATTAGTCCCTTAACCTATAAATCTTCAATACACCAAAATCACTAAGGGGCACTAGATGCACTTACAAGATTCAATAAACCATTCACCTTGGGTGTATGACCACAGAAGGTTTTATTCATGTATAAACAGAATAAAAATTATTCTTTGACTTAAATGAATAACCGTATTGCAATAAACATGACCCAATCATATTATGCTCAACGTAAACACCAAATAACATTTATTTTAGGTTCCACACTAATCCCGAAGGTAAAGGGAGTGTGCGATGGTGATCTTATCAACCTTGGAATCACTTCCAACACACATCGTCACCTCGCCCTCAACTAGTCTATGTTCATTTTGTAACTCCTTTTTCAAGTTACTAATCATAGCAACTGAACCAGTATCAAATACCCAGGGGCTACTATGAACACTAGTAAAGTACACATCAATAACATGTATATCATACATACTTTTGTTCACCTTGCCATCCTTCTTATCCGCCAAGTATTTGGGGCACTTCTGTTTCCAGTGACCATTTCCTTTGCAGTAGAAGCACTCAGTTTCAGGCTTGGGTCTAGCTTTGGGATTCTTCATGGGAGTAGCAACTTGCTTGCCTTCCCTTGCCCTTTTACTTGAAACTAGTGGTCTTATCAACCATCAACACTTCATGCTTTTCTTGATTTCTACCTTCGCCGATTTCAGCATCACGAAGAGCTCGGGGAATCATTTTCGTCATCCCTTGCATATTATAGTTCATCACGAAGTTCTAGTAACTTGGTGATAGTGACTAGAAAACTCTATCAATCACTATCTTATCTAGAAGATTAACTTCCACTTGATTCAAGCGATTGTAGTACTCAGACATTCTGAGCACATGCTCACTGGTTGAGCTATTCTCCTCCATCTTGTGGCAAAATACTTGTCATAGGTCTCATACCTCTCGACTCGGGCATGAGTCTGAAATACCAATTTCAGCTCTTGGAACATCTTATATGCTTCATGTCGTTAAAAACATTTTTGAAGTCCCGGTTATAAGCCGTAAAGGATGGCGCACTAAACTATCAAGTAGTCATCATACCGAGCTTGTGAAATGTTCATAACATCTGCATCTGCTCCTGCAATAGGTCTGTCACCTAACGGTGCAGCAATGAGGATAATCCTCAGATCACGGACCCAGTCCGCATCATTGCTACTATCATCTTTCAACTTAGTTTTTCTCTAGGAACATATCAAAAATAAAACAGGGGAGCTATACGTGAGCTATTGATCTACAACATAAATATGCAAATACTATCAGGACTAAGTTCATGATAAATTAAGTTCAAATTAATCATATTACTTAAGAACTTCCACTTAGATAGACATCCCTCGAGTCATCTAAATGATCACGTGATCCATATCAACTAAACCATGTCTGATCATCACGTGAGATGGAGTAGTTTCCAATGGTGAACATCTCTATGTTGATCATATCTACTGTATGATTTACGTTCGACCTTTCGGTCTCTAGTGTTCCGAGGCCATGTCTGTACATGCTAGGCTTGTCAAGTTTAACCCGAGTATTCCACACGTGCAAAACTATCTTGGACCCGTTGTATGTGAACGTAGAGCTTATCACACCCGATAATCACGCGGTGTCTCGGCAGCACGAACTGTCGCAACGGTGCATACTCAAGGAGAACACTTATACCTTGAAATTTTAGTGAGGGGTCATCTTATAATGCTACCACTGTACTATGCAAAATAACATGCATAAAAGATAAACATCACATGCAATCAAAATATGTGACATGATATGGCCATGATCATCTTGTGCCTTTGATCTCCATCTCCAAAGCACCGTCATGATCTCCATTG
This sequence comes from Triticum urartu, assembly GCF_003073215.2. Classification (NCBI taxonomy): domain Eukaryota; kingdom Viridiplantae; phylum Streptophyta; class Magnoliopsida; order Poales; family Poaceae; genus Triticum; species Triticum urartu. The sequence continues at coordinate 425,983,983 of NC_053027.1, forward strand.
TCACTAGCTTGACACCTTGATCTCCATCGTAGCGTCGTTGTCGTCTCGCCAACTATTGCTTCTACGACTATTGCTACCACTTAGTGATAAAGTAAAGCAATTACATGGTGATTGCATTTCATACAATAAAGCGACAACCATAAGGCTCCTGCTAGTTGCCGATAACGGTTACAAAACATGATCATCTCATACAAAAATTTATATCTCATCACGTCTTGACCATATCACATCACAACAAGCCCTGCAAAAACAAGTTAGACGTCCTCTACTTTGTTGTTGCAAGTTTTACGTGGCTGCTACGGGTTTCTAGCAAGAACCGTTCTTACCTACGCATCAAAACCACAACGATTTTTTGTCAAGTGTGCTGTTTTAATCTTCAACAAGGACTAGACATAGTCAAAGTCGATTCAACTAAAGTTGGAGAAACAGACACCCACCAGCCACCTGTGTGCGAAGCACATCGGTTGAACCAGTCTCATGAACGCGGTCATGTAAGGTTGGTCTGGGCCGCTCCATCCAACAATACTGCCGAATCAAAATAAGACGTTCACTACTAGGGAAAACCCTAGTAGTAGCACGGGTTTAATGCCCTCTAGAAGTGCGGGCAGCCGCGCTACTAATAAGGCGCTACAGCTATTACTTAGCAGTAGCGCGTGCGACATGCTCTACTGCTAAGACACATAGCCGTAGCGCTTGTCCACTACCGCGCTGCTGCTAATCTAGCTAGTAGCAGCGTGTTTACTATCCGTCGCTACTAGTAATTTTTTTATTTTTTATTTTTAGTGTATTTATAAGCCGTTATACAAATTTTGGTACAATACCAATTATGAGGTTTATATCATTATGTCCATAACAGCGTGTCAAATGAAGGTGGATTAGGTTCAAGTGGAGGCAATATATGGTGCATGTCAAAAGTATACTACTAATCCAAACTTGATCTAGTTTGGACTAGTAGTACTTTCGATGTGCACCACATGTTGCCTCCACTTGAATCTAATCCGCCAGCACAAGCTATTTAATCATCATCATAGTCATTACCACCAACAGTATTTATTTAATCATCATAGTCATAGTGTAGCACATCGTCATCTTCAAACTCATTCTAGCTAGCTAATCACCACCAACACTAGCTGCGGTAGCTATCTGATCACCACCAACACTAGCTAATAATAATCATCATAGTCATTACCACCAACACTAGCTATTTAATCATCATAGTCATAGTGTAGCACATCATCATCTTCAAACTCATTTCTAGCTAGCTAATCACTCATGCTACTCTCTCTCAGGTAAAATAACATAAAACATGTGTAGCACTCCTCCTTCATCAAGTTGGAGCATGCAGATGAACCTATCTCTTAATCGTGGGCTACGCTTCTGATTGCTGCCCCCTAGTACTTCTCTACGATCGTTCACAATTTTGCTCCAGTCTTTCACTATTAAGCATTCCTCGCTATTAGAAATCCTGAATGCACTAAAGTGCATTGTAGGATATCTTGGCCGTAAGCTAACAATATTCATGGTACCTTTAGTCTCGATCCAATGAGGCGCAACATTCATCGGGAGTCCCTGTTGAAGAACATCGTATAGTAACATACTTAGCAATGAGGTTTAGCTTAAAAAATAATGTATGCAAAAGATGCACTGAGGACAAATAGTAAAAATCTTACCATCTTTCCTAAATAGATGTGACCGTAGTTCAGTACAAACACTATTGGTCGCACGTTTTGAGTACTAACATTTCTAAGTGCAGGAAGAAAATTTTTCTTGACAGTATGAAGATCCTCAAGCCATGAAACATAATGACTTATCTCCTTGCAGTTTAGTTCAGCCCCGGGACAGTAGTAGGTCCTGTCTACCAAGCGCTGGACATGTTTGCTTGAACGAAAATAAGCTGACAATAGAAATTAGTTGTCAACTATTTTTGAATAAACAATATCAAAGACATAAATATGGTTGAGAAACTCACATCATGGTATAACTGGAGGCGTCTGCACATCGACCCAGATGTCGATATTACCTTCAATATCATCTTCCGGACGAATATCAAAGGTGATAACCATATCAGGCTCAAATGCATAAGTATTGCATAGTGCTTGCCAAGTTTTGCATCCAAAATAGGTGTAGTCGTCTGCGTTGTATAATTTTGCGTGGAAAATACAACCATGCTCGGTCTTCAAGTAAACTCTCTTTACCTCCATAGTACGAGTGAAACCTATCTTATCCAAGACAAAAAATCTTGCATGGCATGAGATACGCTAGTAGAATAGTAAAAATAAATAAATTATAAGTTGAGGCAAATGAAGCAGATGTCATGCTTAATTACGGAAAAAGACTTGTCGTTGTGACTTACTGTATCCACTTCGAAGTTCTCGTCCAGCTTGATGCTGAAGCGCCTATCATCATCTAGGAAGATTCCGTCGCACATGCCGCACTCGTCTTCGCAGTATTTGCAAATACCGAAATCCTTTTCATCGTCAGACATTTCCTATGTTCATTGTTGAAACATTAATTGAAAATCGATCGAAGACAACTACCAGGATACTCAACACACAAATCCGGGGCACTCGATATTTCCTACATATTCTGGCACAAGTCATGCCAAAATTCACGAAAAAATTCGGCATGACCTTTGCTAAAATAGGACATATCAAGTGCCTGAAATTTGCCGGAACGGAAATGAATCAACACTCCGGCAAAACATAGGCCACTCGGAGGTGTAACCTGCAAACATGACCGTCCACTTGGGCAAGCACATATCCTATTTGAGCAACACAAGATATACATTTCAAAATATCTTATAGGACTCATATTGACATGAGCATTCAATAAGCAAAACCAAATCGTAAAATAAATAAGTATTCAAATGAGCATGCATTCAATAAGCAAAAGTAAATCATCTCATGCGTCCGTACATCGTCGAATATTATCACTAATACATTCCGAATAGTATCATACATATAACATCACTAATACAACTAAAACCCTAGCGCACGACGGGTATCGGCGCGGGCGGTGGACACCCAAAGAGAAGGAACCATCACAAGATCATAGCTCTAGTGAGATCCCTCGAGAACCTGCCAGGTATTGGAGAACCTGTGCTCCAACGGAAACAAGTAGCGAGGGATGTGCGCGTCCTCCTCGCTGACACGGTGACATACCACCTCCGCAGGGTCCTCAAGCCTCTGCACCGTCACTGGCCCACGCGACCGCCACCAAAGAAGGTTCGGGTCAACGATGGGCTGGCTCCTCACCAAGTTGCGCCCCCGGTAGGTAGCGCCTCCCAGTACCAGCCCAGCGGAGCCCAGTCCCGGACATAGCCCATCTGGTCAAGCTGGTATCCTCCGCCGAGTCGACAATGAGGATGCGGGATAGGCATCGTCGATGTCGATGCGGAAAAAATGCTTTAACTAAAGAATAACAACAAGTTCTTACTAACTAGTTCTATTAATTCAACTAGTTCTTACTAAAAATAAACTTACTATAAATAAAAATAAACTAGTACCTAGTTCTTACTAACTAATTTGTACCTAGGAACTACTGCCCTAATTACCATCTAATTTGATGAACCTAGGGGTGGAAAGTGGTAGCGGATATTCCAATTATCCAACTTAAAAGTGAAATAAGTGGTCAAATTTTACTCGTTTTATTATGCATTACAATAGTGTTTATTCATCATCTAAGAAAACATCCGAGCCACATCCGTATCCGATAACATCCGCATCCAATTTATTTCCACCCATAGATGAACCCTAACTAATTTGATGCAACTGAAATTTGAAGAACCCTAGCTAGGCAGAGGTAGGGGAGGGGGAGGAGCAGGCATGCTCACCTCGGGTGCCTGCGGCGAGGGAGGGGCAGGCGGCGTCGAGGTCGGGGTCGGGGCTCGGGCGCGATGGAGGGCGGCGTCGAGGTCGGGGTCGGGGGCGGCGTCGAGCTCGGGGTCGAGGGCGGCGTCGAATCCGGGGTCGGGGGCTGCATCGAGGGTGTGCGGAGAGCGACGAGAGAGCGCACAGTGGCCAACGGGCGATGGCGGCGGCGACATCGGAGGAATTGGATTTGGGGGAAGTGGCCGTGGGGAAGAACGACCGCGCGGTTAAGTCAGAAGTAGGAGTAGCGCGTTCCAGGAAGTGCGCTACTGCTAAGCTAGCTACAACATTTTCCTCGATACACGCTACTGCTATTCCTTTCTCTTTTTTCCCTTTTTCATTTATTTTTCTTCACATTTTATTTTTTTCGTTTCACCTTTTTCTATTTCTTTTATTTTCATTTACTTTTCTATTTGCTTTCCATTTAATTTTATTTCCTTTAGCAGTAGCGCATATCATCGTAAACGCGCTGCTACAAAGCAAGTAGCGGTAGCGCGGTTCTACGTAGATTGCTACTACTATGTGTAGCCTATCAGCTAAGCTGTGGAAATTTTAGTAGTAGCGGTTTTATCTTCAGGCGTGCTACTGCTAAAATTGTATCTGTAGCGCTGTTTACAGCAGCGCGCTACTTCTACTTAGCACCAGCGTGCTTTTTTAACACGCGCTATAGCTGAAGTTCTGTGTATAAGGTTTTCCCTAGTAGTGGTTGGTGGTAAGTGGTATGACTATTATCGCCCACAACTCTTTGTGTTCTACTCATGCATATCATCTATGCATAGACCTGGCTCAGATGCCACTGTTGGGGAACGTAGCATGCAATTTCAAAAATTTCCTACGCTCACGCAAGATCTATCTAGGAGATGCATAGCAACGAGAGGGGGAGAGCATCTTCATACCCTTGAAGATTGCAAAGCGGAAGCGTTTATCAACGCGGTTGATGTAGTCGTACACCTTCACGATCCGTCCCGATCAAGTACCGAACATACGGCATCTCCGCTTCAGCACACGTTCAACTCGATGACGTCCTTGCCTTCTTGATCCAGCAAGACGAGCGTAGTAGTAGATGAGTTCCGCCAGCACAACGGCGTGGTGACGGTGTTGGTGAAGAACAATCTCCGCAGGGCTTCGCCAAGCACTACGGAAACTATGACGGAGGATAAACTAGAGGGTATGGGGTTGCCGGCACACGGCTTGGTGATTCTTGATGTGTTCCAGGTGCTAGCCCTGCCCCTCTATTTATATGTTGAGCCCTGGGGTCGAAACTTGGAGTAAAAGCCTCCTCAAAGTCGGTTTTTCCCGCAAGGGAGAGTCCTACTCGGACTTCCAGGACCAGACGCCATAGTCCTTGGCATCTGGCCCAAACGCCATGGGCCTTGGCGTCTGGCCCGGGCCAGACGCCAGGGTCTCTGGCATTTGGCCCCCTGGCCTCCGCAAAACTCCTTTTGGACCGACCTAAAGCCTCGTGGGCTTCACCCCTTGGCCGAACCATATCATCCTATATATCAATCTTTACCTTCGGACCATTCCGGAGCTCCTCGTCATGTCCGTGATCTCATTCGGGACTCCGAACAACATTCGGTGACCAACATACATAACTCATATAGTACTATATCGTCAACGAACATTAAGCATGCGGACCCTACGGGTTCGAGAACTATGTAGACATGACCGAGACACCTCTCTGGTCAATAACCAATAGCGGAACCTAGATGCCCATATTGGTTCCTACATATTCTATGAAGATCTTTATCAGTCGAACCTTATGACAACATACATTACTCACTTTGTCATAGGTATGTTACTTGCCTGAGATTCGATCGTCAGTATCCTCATACCTAGTTCAATCTCGTTACTGACAAGTATCTTCACTCGTTCCATAATACATCACCACGCAACTAACTCATTAGTCACATTGCTTGCAAGGCTTATAGTGATGAGCATTACCGAGAGGGCCCAGAGATACCTCTCCGATACACGGAGTGACAAATCCTAATCTTGATCTATGCCAACTCAATAAACACCATCAGAGACACCCGTAGAGCATCTTTATAATCACCCAGTTACTTCTGACGTTTGATAGCACACAAAGTGTTCCTCCGGTATTCGGGAGTTGCATAATCTCATAGTCAGAGGAATATGTATAAGTCATGAAGAAAACAATAGCAATAAAACTATACGATCATTATGCTAAGCTAACGGATGGGTCTTGTCCATCACATCATTCTCTAATGATGTGATCCCGTTTATCAAATGACAACACATGTCTATGGTTAGGAAACTTAACCATCTTTGATTAACGAGCTAGTCAAGTAGATGCATTCTAGGGACACTCTATTTGTCTATGTATTCACACATGTACTAAGTTTCCGGTTAATACAATTCTAGCATGAATAATAAACATTTATCATGATATAAGGAAATATAAATAAAAACTTTATTATTGCCTCTAGGGCATATTTCCTTCAATTTTGGCGGTAGGCCAAAAGTTTGGAAATGTGGAGGGAAACTTTGCGCGCGTTGCTGCCAGACCATTCACTTTGAACGATTGTGTGCACCACAAACGATTCTTCTGCTTTACGCGCATGGGATGAGTTTGATAAAAATTTGGTGGAAATTTCCCTGGGTACGTCATTGCATAATTTAACATCGCTTGCTAATTTGGGCACACAAAAGAGCGTACAACAGACATACCACACTTACTGAATCAAGCAATTTTAGTAATTAAACAAAGCCAGTTGACCTAAACATTGCTCTAACAAAAGACCATCGTTAAAAACAAAGCCCAAGTATGCATAATTTTAACAAATCCGCCGCCGCACCGGCCTATGCATCGCCGGTGTGAGATGAGACGTCGATGACTTGTCCTGGCGACATGCCGCTGTTGGTGGACTCCACGCTCCCCTGCTGAAGTCGACCGCGTCCTCGGCACCGCCCTCAAGGTTGTAGTACTCGTAGTAGTGGCTGCGCCAGAGCTCACGTTGGTACTCCACCGCCGATTCCTCGATGGATACACTCTTCTCTACCTCGACCTCGGCCACGCGCCACTCCTCCTCCCGACGCTCCTCGATCTTTGCAGTTTCCTGCATCTCCAGCCCCCGCTCGGCGACCTCATGAGGAAGCAGGTGCTCCATGGCCACCGCCGCCTTTTTGGACGTGGGTTGCATGATGGAGTCCGAGGTGGCCTGGAATATCTTGGTGTGTGCATCCTCGATCTTGGCGTGGATGGCCTCGACCCTGGCCAGGGCGACATCGGTGGCACGGACGGCAGCTCGAGTGCTCTCGGCATTTGCAACCGCCGTCGCAGCAGCAGCTACAGCCGTCTCGGCTGCTGCAGCTGCCTTGTCGGCTGCTGCAGACGCCCTCTCGGCGGAAGCGGCCGCGCTCAATGTGGATGCGGAGGCACTCTCGGCGTACGCGGCCGCGCTCTCAGCGCAGGCGGCGGTGCTCGGGAGGGACACGACCATCGTACAGACCTTCACGAAGTGTTTTCACGGCGTCATATTTGCAAGAAGGGGGTGCAAGAATGGGGATTTTTATCGCAAACGGTTCCTAGAAAACAACTGTGTGATGTTGTAGATATTTTTTACTAGCTGTGAAAGACGAATCTGTAGTAAAGTGGCAATGGATGGTGTTTTAAATGTACGAGAAATTTTGTAGTACTAATACAACTGTCATGTCAAAATTTGGAAAATTTCAGGGGTCATTTGACCTTTTAAGACATTTAAGTGATTTTCTAGCCATTTAATGACCGTAATTGAAATTTGAACAACATGTACATGCAACAGCTAACCGTAATGGCTTTAAAAAGTCATATTTTTTGTACTTGTGTGCGATTTAATTCCATGTGCAGTAAATTGGAAGGAATTTTCAAACATATTGGTCTAACGGCTATGACACAATTAAGCATGGAGTGCCATGGCATTTAAATTCCAAAAAATTGAAAAATATCATAAACACATGAAACCTTGGTTGATGCAATGTCATGCCATCAAGATGATGTGGTAAAAAATTGGCCTATTTGACGAAATTTTGGACACACACCCCTCACAAATCGGAGCAACTCACTATAAGGCTCGTGGTTCTGAGAGGGAACAATGCATGTTTGATGACGAACGGGATATAGCTTCCTCTTACAACCTTCAACTTTTTTCTATGTGTAACATGCACTAATAAAACTGTCATGTGAAAATTTGGAAAATTTCAGGGGTCATTTGACCTTTTGAAGACATTTAAGTGATTTTCTAGCCATTTAATGACCGTAATTCAAATTTGAACTACATCTACATGCAACACCTAACCATAACAGTTTGAAAATCATATTTGTGTACTTGTGTGCGAGTTAATTCCATGTGCAGTAAATTAGAAGGATTTTTCAAACATATTTGTCTCACGACATGGACACATGCATATGTATGCATGGAGTGCCATGACATTTTAATTCCAAAAAATTAAGAAAATATCATAAACACATAAAACCTTGGTTGATGGAATGTTATGCCACCAAGATGATGTGGTAAAAAAATTGGCATGCTTGACGAAAGTTTGGACACACACCCCTCACAAACCGGAGCAACTCACTAGAAGGCTCGTGGTTCCGAGAGAGAACAATGCATGTTTGATGACGAATGAGAGATAGCTTCCTCTTATGGCCTTCAAATTTTTTCTGCGTTTAACGCGCACTACTACAACTGCAATGTGGAAATTAGGAAATTCTAGGGGTCATTTGACCTTTATAAGACATTTAAGTGATTTTCTAGCCATTTAATGACCATAAGTCAAATTTGAACTACATCTTCATGCAACGGCTAACCATAAAGGTTTAAAAAAAATTATATTTGTGTACCTGTGTGTGAGTTAATTCCATGTGCAGTAAATTAGAAGGAATTTTCAAAAATATTGGTCCCACGACATGGACACATGCATATGTATGCATGGAGTGCCATGGCATTTTAATTCCAAAAAATTAAAAAATGATCAGAAAAACATGAAACCTTGCTTGATGTGATGTCATGCCACCAAGATGATGTGGTAAAAAAATTGGCATGTGTGACGAAAGTTTGGGCACACCCCCCTCACAAACCGGAGCAACTCACTAGAAGGCTCGTGGTTCCGAGGTGGAACAATGCATGTTTGATGTCGAATAGGAGATAGCTTCCTCTTACGACCTTCAAAGTTTTTTCTACGTTTAACGTGCTCTACTACAATTGTACTGTGAAAATTTGCAAAATTCTAGCGGTCATTTGACCTTTTAAAGACATTTAAGTGATTTTCTAGCCATTTAATGACCGTAATTCAAATTTGAACTACATCTACATGCAACGGCTAACCATAACGGTTTGAAAAAAAATTCATATTGGTGTATTTGTGTGTGCGTGTTAATTCCATGTATAGTAAAATAGACGGAATTTTCAAACATATTGGTTTCACGGCATGGGCACATGCATGGAGTGCCATGGCATTTCAATTCCAAAAAATTAAAAAATGATCAGAAACAAATGAAACCTTGCTTGATGTAATGTCATTCCACAAAGATGATGTGGTAAAAAATTGGCATGTTTGACGAAAGTTTGGACACACACCTCTCACAAACCGGAGCAACTCACTAGAAGGCTCGTGGTTCCGAGAGGGAACAATGCATGGTTTATGACGAACGGGAGATAGCTTCCTCTTACGACCTTCAATTGGTTTTCTATGTTTAACGTGCACTAATACAACTGTCATGTGAAAATTTGGAAAATTTCAGGGGTCATTTGACCTTTTAAAGACATTTAAGTGATTTTTAGCCATTTAATGACCGCAATTTAAATTTGAACTACATCTACATGCAACGGCTAACCATAACGGTTTGAAAAATCATATTTCTATACTTGTGTGCGAGTTAATTCCATGTGTAGTAAAATTGAAGGAATTTTCAAACATATTGGTCTCATGGCATGGGCACATGCATGGAGTGCCATGGCATTTTAATTCCAAAAAATTAAAAAATGATTAGAAAAACATGAAACCTTGCTTGCTGCAATGTCATGCCACCAAGATGATGTGGTAAAAAAATTGGCTTGTTTGACGAAAGTTTGGACACACACCTCTCACAAACCGAAGCAACTCACTAGAAGGCTCGTGGTTCCGAGAGGGAACAATGCATGGTTGATGATGAACGGGAGATAGCTTCCCCTTACGGCCTTCAATTTTTTTCTATGTTTAACATGCACTAATACAACTGTCATGTGAAAATTTGGAAAATTTCAGGGGTCATTTGACCTTTTAAAGACAGTTAAGTGATTTTTTAGCCATTTAATGACCGTTTTTTAAATTTGAACTACATCTACATGCAACGGCTAACCATAACGGTTTGAATTTTTTTTTCATATTGGTGTACTTGTGTGTGTGAGTTAATTCCATGTATTGTAAAATAGAAGGAATTTTCAAACATATTGGTTTCACGGCATGGGCACATGCATGGAGTGCCATGGCATTTCAATTCCAAAAAATTAAAAATGATCAAAAACAAATGAAACCTTGCTTGATGTAATGTCATGCCACAAAGATGATGTGGTAAAAAATTGGCATGTTTGACGAAAGTTTGGACACACACCTCTCACAAGCCGGAGCAACTCACTAGAAGGCTCGTGGTTCCGAGAGGGAACAATGCATGGTTGATGATGAATGGGAGATAGCTTCCTCTTACGGCCTTTAATTTGTTTTCTATGTTTAACGTGCACTAATACAAATGTCATGTGAAAATTTGGAAAATTTTAGGGGTCATTTGACCTTTTAAAGACATTTAAGTGATTTTTAGCCATTTAATGACCATAATTTAAATTTGAACTACATCTACATGCAACGGCTAACCATAACGGTTTGAAAAATCGTATTTCTGTACTTGTGTGCGAGTTAATTCCATGTGCAGTAAAATTGAAGGAATTTTCAAACATATTGGTCTCACGGCATGGGCACATGCATGGAGTGCCATGGCATTTTAATTCCAAAAAATTAAAAAATGATCAGAAAAACATGAAACCTTGCTTGATGCAATGTCATGCCACCAAGATGATGTGGTAAAAAAATTGGTCTGTTTGACGAAAATTTGGACACACCCCCCTCACAAACCGGAGCAACTCACTAGAAGGTTCGTGGTTTCGAGAAGGAACAATGCATGTTTGATGACGAACGGAAGATAGCTTCCTCTTACGGCCTTCAATTTTTTTCTACGTTTAACGTGCACTAATACAACTGTCATGTGAAAAGTTGGAAAATTTCAGGGGTCATTTGACCTTTTAAAGACATTTAAGTGATTTTCTAGCCATTTAATGACCGTAATTCAAATTTGAACTACATGTAAATGCAACGGCTAACCATAATGGTTTGAAAAATCATATTTTTGTGTACTTGTGTGCGAGTTAAAAAATCATCAGACGATGTAAATATCTGGTGTTCAAAAAATCATTAGTTTTAGTATTGTTAGTTTTCAATTTTATGCATTGTACCTAGTAGTTAAGTATCATCACGTATATGTGATGATATTATATATATATATATTCTGTGATGAACTAATGAACAATTAATATATATAGGGATTGACTATTCTTCACCCTGGGTGAGGACTAGTTATTCTTCACCACCCTCTATTTTACCATCAATGCACCGTAATTTTACGTTCCGTAAATTTTGTCTTATTTCCGACGTGAAAAGAGACCGTAAGAAAACAGATAATCGTTATAAAAAATATTTTATGTTATGTAAAATTACAAATGTAAAAACATAGTGTAAAATATACATAAACTACAAATTTTCTTGTCTTATGACCCATATTTTTATTTTCTTATGCCAATTTTACGTAGTGAATCAATAGGAATGTAACTATTTGAATTTCAAACGTAATTTAATTATAAAGTGATTGTAAGATTACCTTGGGCGAAGAATAACTTATTCTGCACCCTGGGTATGAATAGGATTACTATATATATTATGAATTCTATTTTCTATATGTTTTTGTATACTAATTTGAATCTAGTTGTTATCGTCCACATATACAGAATGGAAAGCGTATGTACACACACTGAAATAAAACATATAAGAACAGAAAACAGAGTACACACATTGAAACAGAGAAATACTATGATTGTTGTGAATACATAACTATCCATGTCGAAATGACTCAACAAAATGTCCATGAGACCATGACCAACAGCCGTTGCCTACAGTAGTTCTCGGCTCTGCCTAAAATCGTGCAGGTGTTCGTCCAAGCGTTCGACACGCTCGCGGTACATCTGGAGCGTGATCTTGAGCTTCAAGTTGGCTATTTCATCGGAGATCACCAGCTCGAGGATGCGCGGCCATGTTCCTCTACTGCGCCCAGGTGGACACCTGGGCCAAGGAGGCGGTCGAGCCTACGGACCAACACGTTAGCATCCAGCGGGCCGCGGACAAGGCGAACGGCGTGACCCATGCGAACGGCGCGGCGGGCGTCCGGTGCAAGTACAACGCGGCCGGCCTCTGGTGCAAGTAAGGGGCTGAGGGGCTCTGCCCACTCCTAGCGAGGAATGGGGTACTGACGGGACGTGTACCCGGCTGTGACACCGTGTCGACAGCAGGCAAGCGTGGATGGATCCGCTCTTGCTGTGCGGCGCGCCGCCCCTCTCGCTCTACGGCGCTCCAACGGTCTCGCCGTGCGGCGAGCCGCAGCCTATCTGCGCGGACGCGCCTGGCTTGCTCTGCGGCGCGCCATCGATCATGTTGTGCGGCGAGCTGCAGCCTGTCGGTGTTGACATGCCTATCTTGATCCACGGTGCTAAAGCACCATGCGCCAAAGGTTTGCTCAACCCTGGCGATGACGTGAATCACGGTGTCGTCCATTGCGTTGCCGGGGAGCGCCTCGGCCTCGACGGGCCGTGGCGCCTGCTCGTTTTCCTTGTTGACGAGGTTGATGGCAGAGGCGGCGCTTTGGTGGGTTGGCATGCTTGGAAAAGGTGGATGTGCTACAGGCTACGCTTGTTGCCTCCGTGCGTCGCGCGCCGCCTAGGTTTATGCGCAATATCGCTGGGTTGCGGGAAACAGGTGAGGAAATGGCGGGAAACGGTGGCGTGTTCATAAAACACCATCAATTAATGGAAACTTAGCATAGAAGGAACATCAAGCTAGCACAAGAAATAAATGATGATCAGATGAACACGGACCACACTAGGAATCCGTCAGTGATTAATTCATCAATCACAAACAGTTGAATACTAGCAAGTTTGCCCACAACACACACGACTTATTCCATCACAAATAGGTCGGATGGAGCAACTGTATGCCACGTATCGCACATTGTCAAAAAGTAATGTGGTAGACCTTCTTTAACATGTGTTAAAAAATAAAGAAAAATAAAAAACAAGGACCTCGAGGTTAAATTAACTCATGGGATGGGTCGTATCAGTCATTTAATTTGACAAATACGACCCATCCTATCTGTTAATTTAATGTCAACACAACTTCCCATCTAGTCACCCATCTGATGGCTGCTCCAGTCTGAGCACACTTAACTTGAGAGTTCTCTTACATGAGCTACTGGTGGAACAACTAGTCCTTACTGATATAGGATGCCTCTTCGCATACTTATGGCGTATCCAGATGACCTCCCGTCCCCCAATGGCCAATAGATGTTGTGTAGATAGAGCATATCACATACGTCTTATTAGAAGCAATCGTCCGTGTTATTATCGGTCTTCGCACACATTTCTGATTACAGACCTATTTGCCGCGTATCACACACATCTTGATATATTGAACCATTTCTGTTCTCTTGTCTCAACACAAACAGTTCATCTGAGTGAACCGCAAGCCATATATCGCACACACCTTGATCTGGCTGACCGTTTCTTTTGTGTTGCCTAATCACAAACAGTTCATCCGAGTGAACCATATGTTGTATATCGCACACACCTTCATCTGGCTGCCCATTTCTTTTGTTCCTCCTCATCGCAAACAGTTAATTGAGCTGAACCATATGCCCTGCATCGCACATGCAACTAAAATTTTAACCATGTTTGATGCCTCCTCCATCACAAACATTTTGCACCTTTTTAACGGTTTTTTACACCACAGTTTGTGATTATTGCATCGCACACAGTTTCGTCGACGGGTCTCTGATCGTAGTGTCGCGTTAGCAGCATCCTGCAGTAGTGATAATAACCGTTGACATGACAATTTTGACAAAAATCACTCTAGTAGAGTCACTATCTGACCCCTAGGTGCCATAAATTATGGAGGTTACGCGAGAGGAAGAAGCTAATTTGGAGCTTCCTACATAAACGAGTTCGTGAAGGAAATATGCCCTAGAGGCAATAATAAAGTTGTTATTTATATTTCCTTATATCATGATAAATGTTTATTATTCATGCTAGAATTGTATTAACCAAAAACTTGATACATGTGTGAATACACAGACAAAACATAGTGTCCCTAGTATGCCTCTACTTGACTAGCTCGTTAATCAAAGATGGTTAAGTTTCCTGACCATAGACATGTGTTGTCATCTAATGAACGGGGTCACATCATTAGGAGAATGATGTGATGGACAAGAACCATTCATTAGCTTAGCATAATGATCGTTAAGTTTTATTGCTATTACTTTCTTCATGACTTATACATATTCCTTTGACTATGAGAATATGCAACTCCCGACTACCAGAGGAACAACTTGTGTGCTATCAAATGTCACAACCTAACTAGGTGATTATAAAGATGATCTACAGGTGTCTCCGAAGGTGTTTGTTGGGTTGGCATAGATCGAGATTAGGATTTGCCACTCCGAGTATCAGAGAGGTATCTCTGGGCCCTCTAGGTAATGCACATCACTATAAGCCTTACAAGCAATGTGACTAATGAGTTAGTTGCGGGATGATGCATTACGAAACGAGTAAAGAGACTTGCTGGTAACGAGATTGAACTAGGTATAAGGATACCGACGATCGAATCTCGGGCAAGTAACATACCGATGACAAAGGGAATAACGTGTGTTGTTATTGCGGTCGACCGATAAAGATCTTCGTAGAATATGTAGGAACCAATATGAGCATCCAGGTTCCGCTATTGGTTGTTGACCGGAGATGTGTCTCGTTCATGTCTACATAGTTCTTGAACCCGTAGGGTCCGCACGCTTAAACGTTCGATGACGATTTGTATTATGAGTTATGTGTTTTGGTGACCGAAGTTTGTTCGGAGTCCCGGATGAGGAGTCTCGAAATGGTCGAGAGGTAAAGATTGATATATTGGACGATGGTATTCGGACACCGGAATGGTTCCGGATTGTTTCGGGTATTTTTCGGAGTACCGGGAGGTTACCCGAACCCCCCGGGGAAAGTTATGGGCCTACATGGGCCATAGGGGAGAGGGGAGGCAGCCCACAAGGGGTGCCCACACCCCCTCCCATGGGGAGTCCGAATTGGACTAGGGGAGGGGGCACGCCCCCTTTCCTTCTCCTCTTCCCTCTCCTTCCCCCTTTTCCACCTCCAGAAGAAGGAAAGGGGAGGCTGAATTAGACATGGAGTCCAAGTCGGTTTCCACCCACGATGGCACGCCCCATGGCCGGCCTCCTCCCTCTCCTCCTTTATATAAGGGGCACCCCAAAGCACATCAATTGTTCTCTTAGCCGTGTGCGGTGCCCCCTCCACAGTTTACTCCTCCGGTCATAGCGTCGTAGTGCTTAGGCGAAGCCCTGCGCGGATCACATCACCATCACCATCACCACACCGTCGTGCTGACGAAACTCTCCCTCGACCCTCTGCTGGATCAAGAGTTCGAGGGATGTCATCGAGCTGAACGTGTGCTGAACTCGGAAGTGCCATACATTTGGTACTTGATCGGTTGGATCGCGAAGATGTGAGACTACATCAACCGCGTTAACCTAACGCTTCCGCTTTCGGTCTACGAGGGTACGTGGACACACTCTCCCCCTCTCGTTTCTATGCATCTCCTAGATAGATCTTGTGTGTTTGTAGGAATTTTTTTGAATTGCATGCTACGTTCCCCAACAGTGGTGTCCGAGCCAGGTCTATGCGTAGATGATATGCACGAGTAGAACACAAAGAGTTGTGGGCAATCATAGTCATACTGCTTACCACCATATTCGGTGGTATTGTTGGATGAAGCGGCCCGGACCAACCTTCCATGACCAGGTTCATGGGACCGGTTCCACCGACAGACATGCAACTTGTTTTGCATAAAGGTGGCCGGCAGGTGTCTGTTTCTCCAACTTTAGTTGAATCGAATTTGACTACGGCCGGTCCTTGTTGAAGGTTAAAACAACACACCTAACAAAAACTCGTTGTGGTTTTCATGCGTAGGTAAGAACGGTTCTTGCTAGAAGCCCGTAGCAGCCACGTAAAACATGCAACAACAAAGTAGAGGACGTCTAACTTGTTTTTGCAGGGCATGTTGTGATGTGATATGGTCAAGACATGATGTGATATAAATTATTGTATGAGATGATCATGTTTTGTAAAAGTTATCGGCAACTGGCAGGAGCCTTATGGTTGTCGCTTTATTGTATGAAATGCAATCGCCATGTAATTGCTTTACTTTATCACTATGTGTTAGCGATAGTCGTAGTAGCAATAGTTGGCGAGACGACAACGATGCTACGATGGAGATCAAGGTGTCAAGCCGGTGACGATGGAGATCATGACGGTGCTTTGGAGATGGAGATCAAAGGCACAAGATGATGATGGCCATATCATGTCACATATTTTGATTGCATGTGATGTTTATATTTTATGCATCTTACTTTGCTTAGTACGGCGGTAGCATTATAAGATGATCCCTCACTAAATTTCAAGGTATAAGTGTTCTCCCTGAGTATGCACCGTTGTGACAGTTCATCATGCCGAGACACCAGATGATGATCGGGTGTGATAAGCTCTACGTTAACATACAACGGGTGCAACATAGTTTTGCACGTGCAAAATACTCGAGTTAAACTTGACGAGCCTAGCATGTACAGACATGGCCTCGGAACACTGAGACCGAAAGGTCGAACGTGAATCATATAGTAGATATGATCAACATAGAGATGTTCACCATTGAAAACTACTCCATCTCGCGTGATGGTCGGTCATGGTTTAGTTGATATGGATCACGTGATCATTTAGATGACTCAAGGGATGTCTATCTAAGTGGGAGTTCTTTAGTAATATGATTAATTGAACTTAAATTTATCATGAACTTAGTCCTGATAGTTTTTGCATTCTATGTTGTAGATCAATCTCCCGTGCTACCGTTCCCTTGAATTTTAATGCGTTCCTAGAGAAAGCTAAGTTGAAAGATGATGGTAGCAACTACATAGACTGGGTCCGTAACTTGAGGATTATCCTCATTGCTGCACAGAAGAATTATGTCCTTGAAGCACCGCTAGGTGCAAGGCCTGCTGCAGGAGCAGCTCCGGACGTTATGAACGTCTGGCAAGCTAAATCTGATGACTACTCGATAATTCAGTGTGCCATGCTTTATGCCTTAGAATCGGGACTTCAAAGACATTTTGAACGTCATGGAGCATATGAGATGTTCTAGGAGTTGAAGTTAATATTTCAACCAAATGCCCGAGTTGAGAGATATGAAGTCTCCAACAAGTTCTATAGCTGCAAGATGGAGGAGAATAGTTCTGTCAATGAACACATACTCAGAATGTCTGGGTACCATAACCACTTGACTCAGCTCGGAGTTAATCTTCCATATGATAGTGTCATTGACAGAGTTCTTCAATCACTGCCACCAAGCTATAAAGGCTTCGTGATGAACTATAATATGCAAGGGACAAATGATATGTCCATTTTGCATCATGTTTTCTTACTGTTATTTTTAATGTTTTTATCCATAATAATGCATTTTGGAGTAATTATAATGCCTTTTCTCTCATAATTTGCAAGGAACAAACCAAGAGGGAGAATTCCGGCAGCTGGAAATCTGGACCTGGAAAAGCTACGCCAGGCCACCTATTCAACTCCAAATGAGCTGAAACTTCACGGAGATTTTTTATGGATTATTTAAGAAATACTGGAGCCAATAAACACTAGAGGGGGTCCACGAGGTGGGCACAACCCACCTGGGCGCGCTAGGCCCCCCATGCGCGCCCTGGTGGGTTGTGGCCTCCTCAGCCCACCTCCGGTGCCCATCTTCTGGTATATAAGTCATTTTGACCTAGTAAAAAAATACGGGAGAGACTTTCGGGACGAAGCACCGCCGCCTCGAGGTGAAACTTGGGCAGGAGCACTTTTGCCCTCCGGCGGAGTGATTCCGCCAGGGTAACTTCCCTCCCGGAGGGGGAAATCATCGTCATCATCATCACCAACAACTCTCCCATCTTGGGGAGGGCAATCTCCATCAACATCTCCAACAACACCATCTCCTCTCAAACCCTAGTTCATCTCTTGTGTTCAATCTTGTTACCAGAACTATAGATTGGTGCTTGTGGGTGACTAGTAGTGTTGATTACATCTTGTAGTTGATTACTACATGGTTTATTCGGTGGAAGATTATATGTTCAGATCCAATATGCTATTTAATACCCCTCTGATCTTGAGCATGATTATTATTTGTGAGTAGTTACCTTTGTTCGTGAGGTCATGGGAGAAATCATGTTGCATGTAATCATGTGAACTTGACATGTGTTCGATATTTTGATAGTATGTATGTTGTTATTCCTTTAGTGGTGTCATGTGAACGTCGACTACATGACACTTCAGCATATTTGGGCCTAAAGGAATGCATTGTGGAGTAGCAATTAGATGGAGGGTTGCGAGAGTGACATGTAACATCTCAATTTTCAATTTGGATGTTATACATAGGTCATCATATGCATATCATATTTTATTTGCATTTTGGTTGTAATCCTAGAAATCTTAAGCAACTCAAGGACCCAAGGAGAGAGTTGAAAGTTTCACAAATTTTCCTATTTGAATTTATTTTCAAATTTGAAAAGAGGATCAATTTGGTTTTAATATTTTCTCTCCAATTATTTACAAAAAAATAAAAATAAAAGAGAGAAGATAAAATGACTTCTTCAATAGGAGAGAAATATTGGAGATGAAATTTTAAAGTCAAATTAATATTTTCTTTGCATTTTATTTTCTATTTTATTTGAATTAGAAAAATATGCATTTTAGGTTAGAAAAATGTTCACTTTGTTCTAAATATTAGATTTAGACTGTGAAAATTGCTTATGGTATTTTTTAGATTTTTTAATATTTTATTAGGATTTTTCTTTCTAGCAAAATTTATTTTAAAAAAATTCGTCGCCCGACAGGACCGAAGGCCCAGCCGAGCCAGGCCGGCCCGCCTCGCCCCGCCCCCTTCCTCCTCATAGCAGGAGCCCCGCACGCCGCCACCGCCGCTCGAGGAGTCCGAGCCGGTCTCCCGTCGCCGCCGCCCCCTCCTCCAAGGCAGCCCCCGGCCTCTTTAAAACCGGAGCCGCCCCCCTCTCCTCAACCGCCGCTGGTGCAGCCCGCCTTCCCCGCCGAGCCACGCCGCCGCCGCCGCCGTGCCGCACCACCACAGCGCCGCCGCCACATCGCCTCGCCGCCGGAGCCGCGCCGGATCTCGCCGTCGCTTTTCTCCGGTTAATCGGTAAAAAAACCGATTTGGTTTCCTCAGTTTTCTCCCGGTTTATTTTTAGGGTTAGGGTTTTCTCGGTTTTTATGATCGGTTCTAATTAGCGGATGTTCGTTCGTTAATCCGCGGCAGCGAATGATTTTCGTTCGTTAGTTTCTGTTAGCGAACATTCGTTCGTTCGGTTTTTCTTTTTTTATTTTCGGCTAGGGACCTATCCGTGAATACTTTTATCACACATTAGTCCCTGATTTTCAAACCCTCGCTACTCTTTGCTCGTTCGTCCAAATCCAGTGAAACCAACGCCAAAATCTTTGTCTTGTTCCCCTCTTTCCAGGTAATCACTTGAACATGGTTTTGATAAAATTAAATTTGGTTTCAAGAAGATTTGAATTCGAACTTCTTTTGATCGTAGTTTGAGTTTCGTAGCTCCCATTTGACTGTTTCTTCTTGCAAATCGAAGCTCTTCAGTTGAACTTTCAGTTTGGATCTTTTCTCTTGAGTTTTACCCTTGCATATTATGTTTGAGTGCTTATGCATGCTATTGTTGGTTCACGATAGAGTTTCCGGAGTGCGAAGCGTGCTACTACGAGTCACTAGGGTTTTCAGATCATCAGCAAGGCAAGTAACACTTTGATCATATCCCTTATTACCCAGTTTTTATGCATTAGTTTCAATCCTCAAACGTTGCATGAGTAGGTTTGATAACATGTGGGTATTGGGAAGTAGTTGATGAGGTAGGAACCTACTTTTTTTATTTCAAACCCTGGGTGTTTCTACGTTATGCTTATTCAGTTGCGCTATGCTTGTAGACGTGGTTTGGGTTGAGTGATCCATGACAGATGTGAGAGTTTTAATGGTTAACTTAAGGTGGCTACTTTAATACACATCTGGGTGGATTGGTTGAGGCACCCTGGAG
This sequence comes from Triticum urartu, assembly GCF_003073215.2. Lineage (NCBI taxonomy): Eukaryota > Viridiplantae > Streptophyta > Magnoliopsida > Poales > Poaceae > Triticum > Triticum urartu. The sequence continues at coordinate 426,004,350 of NC_053027.1, forward strand.
CACCCAGTGGTTGTCTGGGCACCTGGAGTAATCCAGTGTTGTCCTGGGATATCCCGGAGTACCCGTGTGATCATCCTATGGTTTCCCACCCAGGCTCAAAGGGATCATAAGATTATTCATGATAGAAACTTCCGTGTGCAACCACAAGGAATTATGGGCTCTGTCATAGTTGAGTAAGTTGTGGGAATCCTTTCCATGATGGGCTAGCAGATGTAGGGGATTGTAGGTGTACCGGCCTATCTATCTATTAAGGGGACCTCTTCGCAAAGACTGTGTCTCGGTCATCCGTTTCTCAAACACCATGAAGTGCAAGAAATTCAACGGAGGAGATCGAGTCTTGTGGGGAAAAGTGCGCAAACCTTTGCAGAGTGTATAAACTAATCATGGTTAGCCGTGTCCCCGGTTATGGACATCTTGAGTATCTGGTACTTGAATTATTAATTTGATCTCACCACTTTACTTAATTAATTTGTTGGGTTGATAATTATTATTTTGGGATTGAGTTGGAGGAACCTTCTCAATGTTTTCAACAAACTTGTAGTTAAATAAAATATATTCCTTTGTTGTAGGGAAAAACTAGCTTTATGCAAATGATAACCATAGAGCCTCCACCAGCCATATATGCATATAGTTAGAGCTGTTGCTTGTTCATTGCTCTATAGTGTTATCTTGCCAGCATATTCCATGTGCTGACCTACACAGGCTACAATGTATTATGTTGCAGAATTTTTCAGACGAAGAGTAAGGTGCGCTAGGTCGTTGTCATGCACTCAGCTATGCCATTGGAGTTGATGGACTCATTTACCTTCGAAGCTTCCGCAGTTATCTTATTTAGATGGCCTTCAGCCATATTATTGTAATAAGTATTCTCTTTGAGATATTCGATGTAATAAGTGTGTGATTGCACTCTGTTATAAATCCTTGAGTACTGTGTGTGTTAGCACTACCGATCCAGGGATGACACTTATGCACAGAGATTTAACCGTTTGAGGTCGGATCGCTACAAGATGGGATCAGAGCACACACTGACTGTAGGACGCGACCACTAAGATAAACCATAGGACCTCTTCTCTACTCATTTTTGACTCTTCTCCACTTTCCACTCTATAGATGGCGGACCCAAGGAACAAGTTTACTCAACCGGATGAAGACACCCCTTTTTGGATGACACTTGAAGGAGGCCACTAAGTACCTGAGCATCGGAATACCAAGCTTCACGGGGACCTACACCGCCACTCTACCGGAAGAAGAGCACTAGACAATTCGAGTACATGTTCCAAGAAGGACATTCTCACCAGTTACTGAGCCCATAGAGTTTTGCCTTGATGCACCAACCTGGAGTCTAGGAAAGAGCATGGTAGCTCACAACGCCATGGGACGCATCGGCGAAGTATACCACAAGGATCTTAAGGACACCACCTACCAGATATGTGGACGCCGAGATGAGAAATGGGAGATGATTTGCACCAGGAGGGACAAGTCCATTGCAGCCTACATCCAGGAGTTGAACCAACACATTTGTCGTCAGGAGAACCAGATGTGCGCCAGCATGATGGACATGAAGAAGGTGATGACTCGGAACATGGAGCTAGAAGAGGAACTCAAGTCTACATGCGATGGATATGAAGAGGAAATTGCAGTACTACTAGAGAAGAATGAAGACCTGAAGAAGAAGCTAGGAATATTCATGGGAGATCCCGCACCTAGAGAGGACAACCAACCTGAGGACTACATCATCATCGACGACACCGACTCCGACCCCGACAGTGATGATGATTATGAAGACGAAGCTGGAGCAAATATTATGGAGTCTTCCTCCGATCAAAATTTCTACTCGACCACCATATTATCAGTAGCATTCCCCCATGTATATAGTAGTAGTCCGAGTATTTTCTAACGGTAGTTAGATCGTTTGTATGCCCTTGTTTGAAATTGAGTGGTGTGATATGAATGTGTTTGTCTCATGTGCATATGGGTAGTGATTTCTCTCTAGACCTCACTCTATTCTAATCTCTCCCCCTCTAAAGTCAGATGCCTCCGAGACGTGATCCCGGATTTGTCTTCCCACCGGAGCTCACTCAGTTGATGCAACAGCAGAATGCCTTGATGCAGCTACTAGTTTAGAACAGAGGCAACAACAACAACAACAACCCACCGCCACCACCTCTAGTGGACAACTTAGCCCCTTTTCTGAGGTTGAATCCTCCAGTGTTTTCCAGTAGCATCGAGCCAATTGTTGCAGATGACTGGCTCCGCAGGATTGGAAGGGAGCTGACCACCGCAGGTTGCACAGATGCTGAGAAGCTGCGCTGATAATCCCCAAGTGCAGGGAATCATCGTAGCAATTTCCAAAGGTGGAAGTGATAATTATGGAGTGTCGAACCCACAAGGAGCTAAAGGTAAGATCAATATTCTCTCAAGCCCTATCTGCCACTGATACGACTCTACGTACACCGAACGTTTGCTTCCAACTAAAAACGAGAAATAAAACTACGTTGTGGGTATGAAGTGGATAACTTTGTAATATATCGGAGAGCTAAAATATTAAAGTAGGTGCTGCTATCATAAAGTTAGAATATATTACTAAATATTATAAATAACGAGTGTGGAATAATGGTGGATCGGTGTGCGGAATTGCCCTAGGCAATTGTTAACAGGACCGGTAATCACTATTGCAGTTTCATATGAGGGAGAGGCATAAGCTAACATACTTTCTCTTCTTGGGTCATATGCACTTATCATTGGAACTCTAGCAAGCATCCGCAACTACTAAAGATCATTAAGGTAAAACCCAACCATAGCATTAAAGTATCAAGTCCTCTTTATTCCCATACGCCATGTCCTGCTTATCCGTGTTTGTGTTTCAGTCACTCACGCAACACAGACAATAAGAAAACCATGGACATATTGCAACACCCTACAGCGGGAATCCCTCATGCTTGCGCGACACGGAGGGCACCATAGGACAACACCAAAGTAAAACATACAACTCATACCAATCTAGATCATGAATCAACCCAAAGACAAAGGATATCTACTCAAAACATCATAGGATGGCAACACATCATTGGATTATAATATGTGGCATAAAGCACCATGTTCAAGTAGGGATTATAGCGGGGTGCAGGAGAGTGGACCGCGTAAAAGAGATGAGGATGGTGATGTTGATGAAGACGATCACCGCGATGATGATTCCCCTCCCGATGGCACTCCGGTGCCACCGATAGAGAGGAGGAGAGGTTCTCCCCCTTATGCTTCCTCCTCCATGGCCTCCCCCTGGATGGGGAGAGGTTCTCCCTCTGGTCCTTGGCCTTCATGATGATGGCCCCTCCGGGATCCTCCTCCATGCCCTCCGGTGATGATGGACCCCTCCAGCAGGGTACCAAAGAGGGCCTAGATTGATTTCTCGTGGTTACAGAGGCTTGCGGCGGTGGAACTTCCGATCTAGGTTATTTTCTGGAGGTTTGTGTATTTATAGGAATTTTTGGCGTCGGTCTCACATCAAGGAGGTGCCTGAGTCATCCACGAGGCAGGCCCACACACCCGGGGGGTGGGGGGTGGGCGCGGCCCGACCCTCGTGGATGGCCCGGTACTCTTGTGGCCCAAGTCTTTTACTCCGGGGTCTTCTTTTGGTCCATAAAAAATCATCAAAAATTGACACGTCAATTGGACTTCGTTTGGTATTCCTTTTCTGCAAAACTCAAAAACAAGGAAAAAACAGAAACTGGCACTGGGCTCTAGGTTAATAGGTTAGTCCCAAAAATCATATAAAATAGCATATAAATGCATATAAAACATCCAAGGTTGATAATATAATAGCATGAACACTTCATAAATTATAGATACGTTGGAGACGTATCAGCATCCCCAAGCTTAATTCCTGCTCGTCCTCAAGTAGGTAAATGATAAAAGAAATAATTTATGAAGTGTGAATGCTAGCAAGTGCATAAGTTTCATCAATGATAGTTCCAATCACTTTTTCTAGCATCATTATATATCATAATAGTATCTCATTTTCATAAGAAATTTTCATGATCAAGTAACAAGCTATTCACATGTTATAGTATAGATCATACACTTTCTTGAAACTAACAAACTATATTCTCAGTCATCAAACAATTGCAATTCATCATATTTTCAGGAAGGGTCTATGTCAGAGCTTTGATTTAGCAAACTCCACATACTCAACCATCATTTAATCTTTCACAATTGCTAACACTCACGTGATATTTATGGGTTCAAAGTTTTAATCGGACACAGAGAAAGATAGGGGCTTATAAATTCGCCTCCCAACCTTTTACCTCAAGGTTAATGTCAACAATAATAGTTCATGATAACTTACATCCAATTGGATATATATATCAGGATCCTTCCAACACAATGTGTTTGCCAAAGGATAAAATGTAAAAAGGAAAGGTGAAGATCACCATGACTCTTGCATAAGGGTAGAAGATAAAAGTAAAAGATAGGCCCTTCGCAGAGGGAAGGAGAGGTTATCATGCGCTTTTATGGCTGGATGCACAAAATCTTAATGCAAAAGAACGTCACTTTATATTGCCACTTGTGATATGGACCTTTATTATGCAGTCTGTCGCTTTTATTTCTTATACATCACAAGATCGTATAAAGATTATTTTCTCCACATTAATAGATCATACATATTTAGAGGGCAATTTTTATTGCATGCACCGATGACAACTTACTTGAAGGATCTTACTCAATCCATAGATAGGTATGGTGGACTCTCATGGCAAAACTGGTTTAAGGAATGTTTGGAAGCACAAGTAGTATCTCTACTTGGTGCAAAGAATTTGGCTAGCATGAGGGGAAAAAGCAAGCTCAACATGTTGGATGATCCAAGACAATATACTTTATTTCAGATATAAGAAAACATAACCCATTACGTTGTCTTCCTTGTCCGACATCAACCTTTTAGCAAGTCATATTTTAATGAGTGCTCACAATTACAAAATATGTCCAAGATAGTATATTTATATGTGAAATCTCTCTTCCTTCAATATTCTTTCATGAATTGTTCAAGTGACCAATTCTACGTTTGCTAACTTTCAATAAGTTTACTACCTATACTTATTCTATGTGAAGTCATTACTCCCCATGGTATAAGCATATGAAACATATATAAATTCAGTTTTATGATATTCATTTTATTCAACCATTTACTCATAGGATATATGTGAAGCACGTGAGTAAATGACAAACTACTCCAAAAAGATATAAGTGAAGGACACTGAGTAGTCAAATAATTAACTAGCCATGGGAGGATTCTTTTTCATTCAAGATTTAAGATCCAATGATTTTATTCAAACAGCAAGTAAAATTGAAAATACACTCCAAGCAAAACACATATCATGTGACGAATAAAAATATAGCTCCGAGTAAGGTATACCGATAATTTTGAAGACGAAAGAGGGGATGCCTTCCGGGGCATCCCCAAGCTTAGGCGCTTGAGTATTCCTTGAATATTACCTTGGGGTGCCTTGTGCATCCCCAAGCTTAGGGTCTTTCCACTCCTTATTCTCCTCATATCGATATCTCACCAAAAGCTTGAAAACTTCAAGCACACAAAACTTAATGGAACTTCGTGAGATAGGTTAGTATGATAAAGAGTAAACCATTCACTTTGGTACTGTCAAAGACAAGGATCATAATTGTTCTCACACAATTCCTACTGTACCATATCATTTCTACAATTTATATTGAGAAATATAAGTCATAGAAACTAGAAAACAAGCAAACTATGCAATGAAAACCGAATCTGGCAGAAACAGAACAGTCTGTAATGATCTGAACACCAACCATACTTCTGCTACTCCAAAAATTCTGAAATAAATTGGTGGACGTGAGGAATTTGTCTATTAATCTTATGTAAAAAGAATCAACTCAATCACACTCTTCTGTAAAAAATGGAAGCTAATCTCGTGAGCGCAAAGTTTCTGTTTTTTACAGCAAGATCACATAACTTTCACCCAAGTCTTCCCAAAGGTCTTACTTGGCACTTTATTGAAACAAAATCTATAATACATGATTAATACAGTAGTTTAATCATGATAACACACAAAAACAGTAAGGGTAAATATTGGGTTGTCTCCCAACAAGCGCTTTTCTTTAATGCCTTTTAGCTAGACATGATGATTTCAATGATGCTCACATAAAAGATAAGAATTGAAACATAAAGAGAGCATCATGAAGAATATGATTAGCACATTTAAACCTAACCTACTGCTACCTCTTGAGCACTGCGTTGGTTTTCCCTTGAAGAGGAAAGGATGGTGCAGTAAAGCAGCGTAAGTATTTCCCTCAGTTTTTGAGAATCAAGGTATCTATCCAGTAGGAGACCACGCGCGAGTCACCTCGTACCTACACAAACAAATAAGAACCTCGCAACCAACACGATAAAGGGGTTGTCAATCCCTTCACGTCCACTTGCAAGAGTGAGATCCGATAGAGATGATAATAATAAGATAAGTATTTTTGGCATTTTTATGATATAGATTGGAAGTAAAGATTGCAAAATAAAATAGATTATAAACTTGTATGATGGAAAATAGAACCGGGGGCCATAGGTTTCACTAGTGGCTTCTCTCAAGATAGCATAAGTATTATGGTGGGTGAACAAATTATTGTCGAGCAATTGATAGAAAAGCGAATAATTATGAGAATATCTAGGCATGATCATATATATAGGCATCATCTCCGTGACAAGTAGACCGACTCCTGCCTGCATCTACTACTATTACTCCACACATCGACCGCTATCCAGCATGCATCTAGAGTATTAAGTTCATAAGAACAGAGTAACACCTTAAGCAAGATGACATGATGTAGAGGGATAAACTAATGCAATATGATGTAAACCCCATCTTTTTATCCTCGATGGCAACAATACAATACGTGTCGTTTCCCTTTCTGTCACTGGGATCGAGCACCGCAAGATTGAACCCAAAGCTAAGCACTTATACCATTGCAAGAAAGATCAATCTAGTAGGCCAAACCAAACTGATAATTCTAAGAGACTTGCAAAGATAAACTAATCATACATAAAATAATTTAGAAAAGATTCAAATATTGTTCATAGATAAACTTGATCATAAACCCACAATTCATCGGATCTCGACAAACACACCGCAAAAAGAAGAGTTACATCGAATAGATCTCCAAGAGAATCGAGGAGAACTTTGTATTGGGATCCAAAGAGAGAGAAGAAGCCACTAGCTACTAGCTATGGACCCGAAGGACTGAAGTAAACTACTCACACATCATCGGAGGGGCCATGGAGTTGATGTAGAGGCCCTCCGTGATCAATGCCCCCTCTGGCGGAGCTCCGGAAAAGGCCCCAAGCTGAGATCTCTTGGGTACTGAAGGTTGCGGCGGTGGAAATAGGGTTTCGTGGTGCTCCTGGATGTTTGCGGGGTATGTGAACATATATAGGAGGAAGAAGTAGGTCGGTGGAGCTACGAGGGGCCCACGAGGGGGAGGGCGCGCGCGCCCAGGGGGGTAGGTGCGCCCCCGGCCTCGTGGCCGCCTCGTTGATTGCTTGACGTCCACTCCAAGTCCTCTGGATCACATTTGTTCCAAAAACCACGTTCCTGAAGGTTTCATTCCGTTTGGACTCCGTTTGATATTCCTTTTCTACGAAACACTGAAATAGGCAAAAAAACAACAATTTGGGCGGGGCCTCCGATTAATAGGTTAGTCCCAAAAATAATATAAAAGTGTAAAATAAAGCCCAGTAACATCCAAAACAGATAATATAATAGCATGCAACAATAAAAAAATATAGATACGTTGGAGACGTATCAGCATCCCCAAGCTTAATTCCTGCTGGTCCTCGAGTAGGTAAATGATAAAAACAGAATTTTTGATGTGGAATGCTTTCTAGAATATTCTTCAATGTATTTTTCAATATTGTGGCAAGAATGTTCAGATCCAAAAGATTCAAGATAAAAGTTTATTGTTGACATAAAAATAGTAATACTCCAAGTATGCTAATCAAGCAATTATGTCTTATCAAAATACCATAGCCAAAGAAAACTTATCCCTACAAAGTCATATAGTTTGTCCATGCTTCATTTTCGTCACAGAAAATGCTCTCATCATGCACAACCCCGATGACAAGCCAAGCAATTGTTTAATACTTAGCTTTTTCAAACTCTTTCAACTTTTATGCAATATATGAGCGTGAGCCATGGACATAGCACTATGGGTGGAATAGAATATGATGATTGAGGTTGTATGAGAAGACAAAAAGGGAGAAAGTCTCACATTGACGCGGATAATCAATGGGCTATGGAGATGCCCACCGATTGATGTCAATGCAAGGAGTAGGGATTGCCATGCAACAGATGCACTAGACCTATAAATATATGAAAGCTCATCAAAGAAACTAAGTGGGTGTGCATCCAACTCGCTTGCTCACGAAGACCTAGGGCATTTGAGGAAGCCCATCATTGGAATATACAAGCCAAGTTCATGGTGCTACTTTGAAGCACAAGTGTGGAAAAAAGGATAGTAACATTGTCCCTTCTCTCTTTTTCTCTCATTTATTTATTTATTTATATTTGGGCCTTCTTTTTTGGCCTTTTTTCTTCCTTTTTTTCTTTTTCGTCCAGAGTCTCATCCCGACTTGTGGGGGAATCATAGTCTCTATCGTCCTTTCCTCACATGGGACAATGCTCTAATGATGATCATCACACTTTTATTTTCTTACAACTCAAGAATTACAACTCGATACTTAGAACAAAATATGACTCTATGTGAATGCCTCCCGTGGTGTACCGGGATTGCGGTGAATCAAGAGTGACATGTATGAAAAAAATTATGAACGGTGGCTTTGCCACAAATACGATGTCAACTACATGATCATGCAAAGCAATATGAAAATGATAATGCATGTCATAATAAATGGAACGGTGGAAAGTTGCATGGCAATATATCTCGGAATGGCTATGGAAATGCCATAATAGGTAGTGAGGGAATCCTGGATTAGGGGGTCTCCGGACAGCCGGACTATCTCCATTGGCCGGACTGTTAGACTATGAAGATACAAGATTGAAGACTTCATCTCGTGTTCGGATGGGACTCTACTTGGCGTGGAAGGCAAGCTAGGCAATACGTATATGGATATCTCCTCCTTTGTAACCGACCTTGTGTAACCCTAACCCTCTTCGGTGTCTATATAAACCGAAGGGTTTTAGTCCGTAGGACAACAATCACAACATACAATCATACCATAGGCTAGCTTCTAGGGTTTAGCCTCTCTGATCTCGTGGTAGATCTACCCTTGTAACACCCATATCTTCAATATTAATCAAGCAGGCCGTAGGGTTTTACCTCCATCAAGAGGGCCCAAACCTGGGTAAAACTTCGTGTCCCTTGCCTCTTGTTACCATCCGGCCTAGACGCATAGTTCGTGACCCCCTACCCGAGATCCGCCGGTTTTGACACCGACATTGGTGCTTTCATTGAGAGTTCCTCTGTGTCGTCGCTGTTAGGCTTGATGGTTCCTACTATCATCGATAGAGATGCGGTCCAGGGTGAGACTTTTCTCCCCGGACAGATCTTCATATTCGGCGGCTTTGCACTGCGGGCTAATTCGCTTGGCCATCTGGAGCAGATTGAAATCTACGCCCCAGGCCATCAGGTCAGATTTGGAAGTTTGAATTACACGGCCAACATCCGTGGGGACTTGATCTTCGACGGATTTGAGCCACAGCCGGGCGCGCCGCACTGTCGCGATGGGTATGACCTAGCTCTGCCATCGGACGGTACCCCAGAGGCCTGTTGGGGAACGTAGCAGAATTTTAAAAAATTTCTACGCATCACCAAGATCAATCTATGGAGTCATCTAGCAACGAGGGAGAGAGGAGTGCATCTACATACCCTTGTAGATCGCGTGCGGAAGCGTTCAAGAGAACGGGGTTGATGGAGTCGTACTCGACGTGATCCAAATCACCGATGACCAAGTGCCGAACGGACGGCACCTCCGCGTTCAACACATGTACGGTTTGGAAGACGTCTCCTCCAACTTGATCCAGCAAGGGGGAAGGAGAGGTTGATGAAGATCCAGCAGCACGACGGCGTGGTGGTGGAAGTAACGGTGATCTCGGCAGGGCTTCGCCAAGCGCAGGGAGACGGAGGAGTGTCACGGGAGGGAGAGGGAGAGGCTAGGGGCTTGGGTGCGGCTGCCCTCCCTCCCCCCACTATATATAGGGTGCCTGGGGGGGCTCCAGCCCTAGGAGATCCATTCTCCTAGGGGGCGGTGGCCAAAGGGGGTGCCTTGCCCCCCAAGGCAAGGGTGGCGCCCCCCACCCCTAGGGTTTCCAACCCTAGGCGCATGGGAGGACCAAGGGGGGCGCACCAGCCCACTAGGGGCTGGTTCCCCTCCTACTTCAGCCCATGGGGCCCTCCGGGATAGGTGGCCCCACCCGGTGGACCTCTGGGACCCTTCTGATGGTCCCGGTACAATACCGATTACCCCCGAAACTTTCTCGATGGCCGAAACTTGACTTCCTATATATAAATCTTCACCTTCGGACCATTCCAGAACTCCTCGTGACGTCCGGGATCTCATCCGGGACTCCGAACAACTTTCGGGTTACCGTATGCTAATATCTCTACAACCCTAGCATCACCGAACCTTAAGTGTGTAGACCCTACGGGTTCAGGAGACATGCAGACATGACCGAGACACTTCTCCGGTCAATAAACAATAGCGGGATCTAGATACCCATGTTGGCTCCCACATGATCCACGATGATCTCATCGGATGAACCACGATGTCAAGGATTCAATCAATCCGTATACAATTCCCTTTGTCAATCGGTACGTTACTTGCCCGAGACTCGATCGTCGGTATCCCAATACCTAGTTCAATCTCGTTACCGGCAAGTCACTTTACTCGTGCCGTAATGCATGATCCCGTGATCAACCACTTGGTCATATTGAGCTCATTATGATGATGCATTACCGAGTGGGCCCAAAGATACCTCTCTGTCATATGGAGTGACAAATCCTAGTCTCGATTCGTGCCAACCCAACAGACACTTTCGGAGATACCTGTAATGTACCTTTATAGTCACCCAGTTACGTTGTGACGTTTGGCACACCCAAGGCACTCCTACGGTATCTGGGAGTTGCACAATCTCATGGTCTAAGGAAATGATACTTGACATTCAGAAAAGCTACAGCAAACGAACTACACGATCTTTGAGCTAAGCTTAGGATTGGGTCTTGTCCATCACATCATTCTCCTAATGATGTGATCCCGTTATCAATGACATCCAATGTCCATAGTCAGGAAACCATGACTATCCTTTGATCAACGAGCTAGTCAACTAGAGGCTCACTAGGGACGTGTTGTGGTCTATGTATTCACACATGTATTACAATTTCCGGATAACACAATTATAGCATGAACAATAGACAATTATCATGAACAAAGAAATATAATAATAACCATTTTATCATTGCCTCTAGGGCATATTTCCAACAGTCTCCCACTTGCACTAGAGTCAATAGTCTAGTTACATTGTGATGTATCGAACACCCATGCAGTTCTGGTGTTGATCATGTTTTGCTCTAGGGAGAGGTTTAGTCAACGGATCTGCCACATTCAGGTCCGTATGTACTTTACAAATCTCTATGTCTCCATTTTGAACACTTTCACGAATGGAGTTGAAGCGACGCTTGATATGCCTGGTCTTCCTGTGAAACCTGGGCTCCTTGGCAAGGGCAATAGCTCCAGTGTTGTCACAGAAGAGAGTCATCGGGCCCGACGCATTGGGTATGACTCCTAGGTCGGTAATGAACTCCGTCACCCAGACTGCTTCTTGTGCTGCCTCCGAGGCTGCCATGTACTCCGCTTCACATGTAGATCCTGCCACAACGCTTTGCTTGCAACTGCACCAGCTTACTGCCCCACCATTCAAAATATACACGTAACCGGTTTGTGACTTAGAGTCATCCAGATCTGTGTCGAAGCTAGCATCGACGTAACCCTTTACGATGAGCTCTTCGTCACCTCCATACACGAGAAACATGTCCTTAGTCCTTTTCAGGTGCTTCAGGATATTCTTGACCGCTATCTAGTGTTCCATGCCGGGATTACTTTGGTACCTTCCTACCAAACTTACGGCAAGGTTTACATCAGGTCTGGTACACAGCATAGCATACATGATAGACCCTATGGCCGAGGCATAGGGGACGACACTCATCTTTTCTCTATCTTCTGCCGTGGTCGGGCATTGAGCCGTGCTCAATCTCGTACCTTGCAATACAGGCAAGAACCCCTTCTTTAACTGATCCATTTTGAACTTCTTCAATATCTTGTCAAGGTACGTACTCTGTGAAAGACCAATGAGGCGTCTCGATCTATCTCTATAGATCTTGATGCCTAATATATAAGAAGCTTCTCCAAGGTCCTTCATTGAAAAACACTTGTTATGCTTTCCAAGAATTCTATATCATTTCCCATCAACAGTATGTCATCCACATACAATATGAGAAATGCTACAGAGCTCCCACTCACTTTCTTGTAAATGCAGGCTTCTCCATAAGTCTGCGTAAACCCAAACACTTTGATCATCTCATCAAGACGAATGTTCCAACTCCGAGATGCTTGCACCAGCCCATAAATCGAGCGTTGGAGCTTGCACACCTTGTCAGCATTCTTAGGATCGACAAAACCTTCTGGCTGCATCATATACAATTCTTCCTTAAGGAAACCATTAAGGAATGTCGTTTTGACGTCCATTTGCCATATCTCATAATCATAGAATACGACAATTGCTAACATGATTTGGACGGACTTCAGCTTCGCTACGGGTGAGAAAGTCTCATCGTAGTCAACCCCTTGAACTTGTCGATAACCCTTAGCGACAAGCCGAGCTTTATAGATGGTCACATTACCATCCGCGTCTGTCTTCTTCTTAAAGATCCATTTATTTTCTATGGCTCGCCAATCAATGGGCAAGTCAGTCAAAGTCCACACTTTGTTTTCATAAATGGATCCTATCTCGGATTTCATGGCTTCCAGCCAATTGTCGGAATCCGGGCCCGCCATCGCTTCTTCATAGTTCGAAGGTTCATCGTTGTCTAACAACATGATTTCCAAGACAGGGTTGCCGTACCACTCTGGTGCGGAACGTGTCCTCGTGGACCTACGAAGTTCAGTAGTAAATTGATCTGAAGTTTCATGATCATCATCATTAACTTCTTCTCTAGTCGGTGCAGGCACCTCAGGAACATTTTCTTGAGCTGCGCCACTTACCGGTTCAAGAGGTAATACTTCATCAAGTTCTACTTTCCTCCCACTTATTTATTTCGAGAGAAACTCTTTCTCTAAAAAGGACCCATTGTTGGCAACAAAGATCTTGCCTTCGGATCTGAGGTAGAAGGTATACCCAACAGTTTCTTTAGGGTATCCTATGAAGACGCATTTTTCCGACTTGGGTTCGAGCTTTTCAGGTTGAAGTTTCTTGACATAAGCATCGCATCCCCAAACTTTTAGAAACGACAGCTTAGGTTTCTTCCCAAACCATAATTCATACGGTGTCGTCTCAACGGATTTCGACGGAGCCCTATTTAAAGTGAATGCAGCAGTCTCTAAAGCATAGCCCCAAAATGACAGCGGTAAATCGGTAAGAGACATCATAGATCGCACCATATCCAATAGAGTGCGATTACAACGTTCGAACACACCATTACGCTGAGGTGTTCTAGGTGGCATGAGTTGTGAAACTATTCCACATTTTCTTAAGTGTGTGCCAAATTCGTGACTCAAGTATTCTCCCCCATGATCTGATCGCAAGAACTTGATTTTCTTGTCACATTGATTCTCAACCTCACTCTGAAATTCCTTGAACTTTTCAAAGGTCTCAGACTTGTGTTTCATTAAGTAGACATACCCATATCTACTCAAGTCATCAGTGAGGGTGAGAACATAACGATAGCCACCGCGAGCCTCAACACTCATTGGACCGCACACATCAGTATGTATGATTTCCAATAAGTTGGTTGCTCGCTCCATTGTTCCTGAGAACGGAGTCTTGGTCGTTTTACCCATGAGGCATGGTTCACACGTGTCAAATGATTCGTAATCAAGAGACTCTAAAAGTCCATCTGCATGGAGCTTCTTCATGCGTTCGACACCTATGTGACCAAGGCGGCAGTGCGACAAGTATGTGGGACTATCATTATCAACCTTACATCTTTTGGTATTCACACTATGAATATGTGTAGCATTACGCTCGAGATTCATTAAGAATAAACCATTCACCAATGGAGCATGACCATAAAACATATCTCTCATATAAATAGAACAACCATTATTCTCGGATTTAAATGAGTAGCCATCTCGAATTAAACGAGATCCTGATACAATGTTCATGCTCAAAGCTGGCACTAAATAACAATTATTGAGGTTTAAAACTAATCCCGTAGGTAAATGTAGAGGCAGCATGCCGACGGCGATCACATCGACCTTGGAACCATTCCTGACGCGCATCGTTACCTCGTCCTTTGCCAGTCTTCGCTTATTCCGCAGCTCCTGCTTTGAGTTACAAATGTGAGCAACCGCACCGGTATCAAATACCCAGGAGCTACTACGAGTACTGGTAAGGTATACATCAATTACATGTATATCACATATACCTTTAGTGTTGCCGGCCTTCTTGTCCGCTAAGTATTTGGGGCAGTTCCGCTTCCAGTGACCACTTCCCTTGCAATAAAAACACTCAGTCTCGGGCTTGGGTCCATTCTTTGGCTTCTTCCCGGCAGCTTGCTTACCGGGCGCGGCAACTCCCTTGCCGTCCTTCTTGAAGTTCTTCTTACCCTTGCCTTTCTTGAACTTAGTGGTTTTATTCACCATCAACACTTGATGTTCCTTTTTGATTTCCACCTCTGCTGATTTCAGCATTAAATACACCTCAGGAATGGTCTTTTCCATCCCCTGCATATTGAAGTTCATCACAAAGCTCTTGTAGCTTGGTGGAAGCGACTGAAGGATTCTGTCAATGACCGCGTCATCCGGGAGATTAACTCCCAGCTGAGTCAAGCGGTTACGCAACCCAGACATTCTGAGTATGTGCTCACTGACAGAACTATTTTCCTCCATGTTACAGCTGAAGAACTTGTCGGAGACTTCATATATCTCGACCCGGGCATGAGCTTGAAAAACCATTTTCAGCTCTTCGAACATCTCATATGCTCCGTGTCTCTCAAAACGCTTTTGGAGCCCCGGTTCTAAGCTGTAAAGCATGCCGCACTGAACGAGGGAGTAATCATCAGCACGTGACTGCCAAGCGTTCATAACGTCTTGGTTCTCTGGGATGGGTGCGTCACCTAGCGATGCTTCTAGGACATAATCTTTCTTGGCAGCTATGAGGATGATCCTCAGGTTCCGGACCCAGTCCGTATAGTTGCCACCATCGTCTTTCAGCTTGGTTTTCTCTAGGAACACGTTGAAGTTGAGGAAAACATGGGCCATTTGATCTACAAGACATATTGTAAAGCTTTTAGACTAAGTTCATGATAATTAAGTTCATCTAATCAAATTACTCAATGAACTCCCACTCAGATAGACATCCCTCCAGTCATCTAAGTGAAACATGATCCGAGTTAACTAGGCCGTGTCCGATCATCACGTGAGACGGATTAGCCAACATCAGTGAACATCTTCATGTTGATCATATCTCTTATACGACTCATGCTCGACCTTTCGGTCTTCCGTGTTCCGAGGCCATGTCTGTACATGCTAGGCTCGTCAAGTCAACCTAAGTGTATTGCGTGTGTAAATCTGGCTTACACCCGTTGTATTCGAATGTTAGAATCTATCACACCCGATCATCACGTGGTGCTTCGAAACAACGAACCTTCGCAACAATGCACAGTTAGGGGGAACACTTTCTTGAAATTATTACGAGGGATCATCTTATTTAATCTACCGTCGTTCTAAGAAAATAAGATGTAAAACATGATAAACATCACATGCAATCAAATAGTGACAAGATATGGCCAATATCATTTGCTCCTTTTGATCTCCATCTTCGGGGCTCCATGATCATTGTTGTCACCGGCATGACACCATGATCTCCATCATCATGATCTCCATCATCGTGTCTTCTTGAAGTTGTCTCGTCATCTATTACTTCTACTACTATGGCTAACACTTTGGCAATAAAGTAAAGTAATTACATGACGTTTATGTTGACACGCAGGTGATAAATAAATAAAGACAACTCCTATGGCTCCTGCCAGTTGTCATACTCATCGACATGCAAGTCGTGATTCCTATTACAAGAACATGATCATCTCATACATCACATATATCATTCATCACATCCTTTGGCCATATCACATCACAAAACACTTGGTGCAAAAACAAGTTAGACGTCCTCTAATTGTTGTTGCAAGTTTTTACGTGGCTGCTATAGGTTTCTAGCAAGAACGTTTCTTACCTACGCCAAAACCACAATGTGAATTGCCAATTTTTATTTACCCTTCATAAGGACCCTGTTCATCGAATCCGATCCGACTAAAGTGGGAGAGACAGACACCCGCCAGCCACCTTATGCAACTAGTGCATGTCAGTCGGTGGAACCAGTCTCACGTAAGCATACGTGTAAGGTCGGTCCGGGCCGCTTCATCCCACGATGCCGCCGAATCAAGATAAGACTAGTAACGGCAAGCAAATTGACAATATCGACGCCCACAACTGCTTTGTGTTCTACTCGTGCATAGTAACTACGCATAGACCTAGCTCATGGTGCCACTGTTGGGGAACGTAGAAGAATTTTAAAAAATTTCTACGCATAACCAAGATCAATCTATGGAGAGCAACGAGGGAGAGAGGAGTGCATCTACATACCCTTGTAGATCACGCGCGGAAGCATTCAAGAGAACGGGGTTGATGGAGTCGTACTCGACGTGATCCAAATCACCGATGACCAAGTGCTGAACGGACGGCACCTCCGCATTCAACACACGTATGGTTGGGAAGACGTCTCCTCCAACTTGATCCAGCAAGGGGGAAGGAGAGGTTGATGAAGATCCAGCAGCACGATGGCGTGGTGGTGGAAGCAACGGTGATCTCGGCAGGGCTTCGCCAAGCGCAGGGAGACGGAGGAGTGTCACGGGAGGGAGAGGGAGAGGACAGGGGCTCGGATGCGGCTGCCCTCCCTCCCCCCACTATATAGCGTGCCTAGGGGGGGTGCCGGCCCTAGGAGATCCAATCTGCAAGGGGGGCGGCGGCCAAAGGGGGTGCCTTGCCCCCCAAGGCAAGGGTGGCGCCCCCCACCCTAGGGTTTCCAACCCTAGGCGCAGGGGGAGGCCCAAGGGGGGCGCACCAGCCCACTAGGGGCTGGTTCCCCTCCCACTTCAGCCCATGGGGCCCTCTGGGATAGGTGGCCCCACCCGGTGGACCTCCGGGACCCTTCCGGTGGTCCCGGTACAATACCGATTACCCCCAAAACTTTCCCGATGGCCGAAACTTGACTTCCTATATATAAATCTTCACCTCCGGACCATTCTGGAACTCCTCGTGACGTCCGGGATCTCATCCGGGACTCCAAACAACTTTCGGGTTACCGTATGCTAATATCTCTACAACCCTAGCGTCACCGAACCTTAAGTGTGTAGACCCTACGGGTTCGGGAGACATGCAGACATGACCGAGACGCTTCTCTGGTCAATAACCAACAGTGGGATCTGGATACCCATGTTGGCTCCCACATGCTCCATGATGATCTCATCGGATGAACCACGATGTCGAGGATTCAATCAATCCGTATACAATTCCCTATGTCAATCGGTACGTTACTTGCCCGAGACTCGATCGTTGGTATCCCAATACCTAGTTCAATCTCGTCTCCGGCAAGTCACTTTACTCGTGCCGTAATGCATGATCCCGTGATCAACCACTTGGTCACATTGAGCTCATTATGATGATGCATTACCGAGTGGGCCCAGAGATACCTCTCCGTCATACGGAGTGACAAATCCCAGTCTCGATTCGTGCCAACCCAACAGACACTTTCGGAGATACCTGTAATGTACCTTTATTGTCACCCAGTTATGTTGTGATGTTTGGCACACCCAAGGCACTCCTACGGTATCCGGGAGTTGCACAATCTCATGGTCTAAGGAAATGATACTTGACATTCAGAAAAGCTACAACAAACGAACTACACGATCTTTGAGCTAAGCTTAGGATTGGGTCTTGTCCATCACATCATTCTCCTAATGATGTGATCCCGTTATCAATGACATCCAATGTCCATAGTCAGGAAACCATGACTATCCTTTGATCAATGAGCTAGTCAACTAGAGGCTCACTAGGGACATGTTGTGGTCTATGTATTCACACATGTATTACGATTTCCGGATAACACAATTATAGCATGAACAATAGACAATTATCATGAACAAAGAAATATAATAATAACCATTTTATCATTGCCTCTAGGGCATATTTCCAACAAGGCCGCGCCCGCATCAGCTCCGACCCTTAGCTCGGAGCCAGCTGCACCAATCGAGGACGGGTGGCTAGACACCGCCTCAGGGGCTGCAGTCTTGACGGCGATCGAGCCAAACACCAGCATAATCCTCTACGCAGCCCGTGACTCCAAGGTGCCGGACTCTCCTCCGGACCCCGAACCATCCGCGCCCCTTCCAATCGAATCCGATTGGGCGCCGATCATGGAATTCACCGCTGCGGATATCTTTCAGCACTCGCCCTTCGGCGACATTCTGAATTCACTAAGGTCTCTCTCTTTGTCAGGAGAGCCTTGGCCGGATTATGGCCAACAGGACTGGGATGCGGACGACGAAGAAATTCGACGCCCACCCACCACCTACTTTGTAGCCACTATCGATGATTTAACCGACATGCTCGACTTCGACTCCGAAGACATCGACGGTATGGACGACGATGTAGGAGACGAACATGAACCAGCACCTATAGGGCACTGGAAAGCCACCTCGTTGTATGACATATACATGGTGGATACACCCAATGAAGGCAACGGCGACGAGACATCGGAGGATGACCCCTCCAAGAAGCAACCCAAGCGCCAATGTCAGCGGCGCCGCTCTAAGTCCCGCCAAAGCAAAAGTGGTGATACCGGCACAGGAGATAATAACACTCCGGATAGCGCCGAAGACAACAAAAATCCCCTCCAGCAAGAGTTAGATCAGGAGGATGAAGGAGCCAGCTCTCCTGAGAGAGCGGCTGGCGGAGAGGAGGAGGATGACAATTACATGCCCCCCTCTGAAGACGAGGCAAGCCTCGGCGACGATGAATTCACCGTACCCGAGGATCCTGTCGAACAAGAGCGCTTCAAGCACAGGCTTATGGCCACGGCAAATAGCCTGAAGAAAAAGCAGCAGCAGCTTCAAGCTGATCAAGATCTGCTAGCTGACAAATGGACTGAAGTCCCCGCGGCTGAGGAATATAAACTCGATCGTCCCTCCAAGAGTTACCCAAGACGCAGATTACTACCCCGACTGGAGGAAGAAGCGTATGATACGGCTGATCGGCCACCTCGTGGCCGCGATAGAGAGGCATTCCAGCCAAAAACTCAGCCTCCACCCCCATGCCATCCAAATAAAAAGGCATGAGGAGATACGCCAGACCTGCGAGACATATCGGATGTCGGTGTATAAAAAGAGGGGTACACTTTTTGTACCCCTATAACTGTGCACGGGCAGTCTGAGCCACGGGCACCACCACACCAAGCAAGGCAAGGGAGGTGAGCGAGGGTAAGACCGAAGCTCAAGAGAACTACGACGCCAAGGCCAAGACCACGAAGAGCAAAGGGGACGAAGCGGACTCCCCCCAGCAAGATCCTTGCCGGGAGACAGTTCTAGCAGCCCCGGCAAGACCCTTGCCGCGGCGACTCGTCCCGCGCCTACGGAGCGAATCACCCTTGAGTCCACTGCCCCCGAACTGCAAGGATTTGGGAGACATCCCCGTGGCGGCATGCAGATCTTCGTGAAGACATTCAAGATCAGATACGCACTAAGGAGACGACAACCCTTGGCGGGATCCCAGCCGAGGAAGACCACAAGGCCCCCGGCAAGCGCCTTGCCGGGAATGACAGCAGGCGCCTCGGCAAGACCCTTGCCGGAGCCCCGGCAAGGCCCTTGCTGAGGACACCCGCAGGGCCACCATCAGGCCCACGTCAACTAAACCTCCACCACCGCATGCATGCAACTGCCGACCCAACCAGCTGGGCAGGCACCTGCGTGGCGGCATGCAGATCTTCGTGAAGACCCACCACTGCGCCACCTCAGCTGCCTGCCTACCTACGTGGCATCACAGGCGTCGCTGGCCAGGGCGCGTGTCGACACAAGAAGGAGCGGCGACGGACGAGACAGGTTTCTCTCCCGTCCCCGATAAAGCAAGGACACCTAAGCAAGACGCATTAAATGCGCCTTGTCATGTAATGCGAGGGATAACCTCGCATAACTGTACCCTTTCCACCTCCTGTGTGCCACTATGGCAACCCCTTTTTCTATAAAAGGAGGCTCAAGGTGATCAGGAGAGGGATTCGGCTTTTGGAGCTCCTCACGCCCCATAGCTGGCTCAAGAACACAGATATACGATCCACCAAAGCAGGAGTAGGGTTTTACGCATCCTCGCGGCCCGAACCTGGATAAACGAACCGTGTGCTACCTGTTAGATCCGCTCTTCTCACGACCCCGCGCCCCGCCAACCGTAGTAGGGATTCTTGTGATCCCATAGGTGTCGTTCCCGCCGACATCTTTGGCGCGCCCCCGAGGACACCCGCAGGGCCACCATCAGGCCCACGCTGACTAAACCTCCACCACCGCATGCATGCAGCTGCCGACCCAACCAGCTAGGCAGGCACCTGCGTGGCGACATGCAGATCTTCGTGAAGACCCACCACTGCGCCACCTCAGCTGCCTGCCTACCTACGTGGCATCACAAGCGTCGCTGGCCAGGGCGCGTGTCGACACAAGAAGGAGCGGCGACGGACGAGACAGGTTTCTCCCCCGTCCCCGATAAAGCAAGGACACCTAAGCAAGACGCATTAAATGCGCCTTGTCATGTAATGCGAGGGATAACCTCGCATCACTGTACCCTTTCCACCTCCTGTGTGCCACTGTGGCAACCCCTTTTTCTATATAAGGAGGCCCGAGGCGACCAGGAGAGGGATTCGGCTTTTTGGAGCTCCTCACACCCCATAGCTAGCTCAAGAACACAGATATACGATCCACCAAAGCAGGAGTAGGGTTTTACGCATCCTCGCGGCCCGAACCTGGATAAACGAACCGTGTGCTACCTGTTAGATCCGCTCTTCTCATGACCCCGTGCCCCGCCAACCGTAGTAGGGATTCTTGTGATCCCATAGGTGTCGTTCCCACCGACATCTCTAGGGCGCGCCAGGTAGGGGGCGCAGTTGTGAGAATCGGCTCTAGCAATCAGCCCAGCACCCCTTCGTCTTCGTGGCTCTTGGAGAGGGAAGGAGGCCGGAAGATCAGCGCTCGAGCGACTACAAACAGAAGCTAAGTTGCACTGAACCCTTATTTGTTCTATCCTTTTTATATGAGGTTATTCCCCCCGGAGATGTCACGCCTTTGTATGAGAAACCTGCACGCCAGGGGGCTCTCCCATGATCGGCAACGCCCTTGCTCTGTTTCGAGTCCGCTCAACAGCTCAAGCGGCTGCGTCGAGGATGGCAGAGTAGCCTTTCGTGATCAACAACGCTCTCGATTCTGACTTGAGTCAAGCTCGACAGTTCGAGCGGCCGCGTTCAGAATGGAAAGGTGGCTCGTCCGGCAGCACGCGTACCCGGCAGGCCCATGGGAATCCGTCCCCAAAACGCCGCTAGGGGCTTCCGCGCCGGCGAGCCTACCCAATCGACGTAGGGCGCGCATACAAAGAGGAATTGAACAGGGAAATAACGTGCATGAAATTAAAAGTACTACAAAGTTATATTACATCACATCATTGCTGCGGTTCTAACTAAAGATGAAATTTGTCTTGGTCGTGAACCTACAGCGGCGGTGAAGAACGGGATGCCTAATCCCGGCGCTGGCCTTCCACCCTCTTGATTTCGTCGATGCTGCTGATGACAGGCTTGATGCGCTCCTTGAGCACCGTGAGGTCAATACCGTCCGGCAAGCTATCCATCGCGGCACCGAAGTCGAGGTCAGGGTTCCAGTACGCCATCTTGGTGAGGACCTTGGTCATGATCCCCCGGCAAAGTCGTCGGGCTTCCCCGGCCAACGTGGCCGCTCTGCTGGAGTGAAGATAAGCCAAGGCTCCAAGGATGCCCTCGAAGAACAGAGTCAGCTTGGTGTTGACGGTCCCGCTGCGCTCAGGGGTCACGTTTGGCATCCCCATGGTGGCCAACTGCGAGGTGACCCTGCCGGTGATGTCCTCCAGACGGCTGATCCATTTGTTCTCGCGCGCCACATAATCCTAGTGGGAGGCGGCCTCGTTCGCCCGCAGCTGCTTCTCCTCCTCCAGACTCATGGTCAAGGTCTCGTCCCGAGCCCTGCTCTCCGACAACATCTTCTCGAGATCCTCCAGCTTCAGCTTGAGATCTCTGACGGAGTTTTGCGCTTCGGAGAGCTCCCCAGCCCTGCTGATGACCGCTCCTTGCGCCTCCACCAAGGCGCTGTTGAGCGTGCTCTTCTCGTTGGACAGCTTGAGGGCCTGCTCCTTCAGCTCGTCCCGCTCCACCTCCAACTCTCTTACTTTGCCGGCATGGGCCAGGGCCTGGGCATCGAGTGCCTCCTTGTGCCTCTGCTCCAGCTCGCGAGTCCGCCGCGCGACAAGGGCCTCGAGCTCCTCATCCTTGCCACGGAGCGCTGCGGCAAACTTCGCCTCACGCACGATGAGGTCCTCTTCCTAGAAATCTAGTGCGGCTTGATGCTGGTTCCGGACGGCCTCGGCCGCGGCAGCCAAGTTCGCCGCCTATTCCTGGGCCTTCTCGATGTCAGCCATCTTCATGGTGAGCTCGACATTGCGCTTGGCCAATTCCTCCTGAAAGGCCCTCTGCTCCTCGCGAGTCTGGTGGAACCAGGTCTGCGTCTCAGCAATGCGCGCCATGAAATCCACCTCCGCCTGGTCCACCATTGCCGTCCTGGACTTAACCTTGTCCAGACGGACACGGTAGAGCGCCTGGAGTTTTCAGAAGTTGGCCCCCATAGCGCGGAAAAGCTGCTCTTCTGGAGAACCATCACCGCCAATGCCCGGCTCAGCGACAACCTCAAGCCTGGTGGCGGCAAGCACCTCGCTGTCAAAGACTTCCCCTTCGGCGGGCGCTCGGGAACTTGACGCCCCTGGGAGATGGACGAAAAGATCGTCGCCCACCTTCAGATATCTGCCGGGGCCCGAGGTTGAGGAGGAGGGAGGCTGATCATCAACCACCTCTTCCTCGGCAGTGGCCTTGCCGGCTTCCCCGGCAGGCCCACCGTTGGTGCCCTCGGCAGAAGCCTCGCCGGTCGCCTTGGCGGCCCCAGCAGCGGTGTCCTTGGCAGCATCCTTGGCAGCCTCGTCAGCGGCGACCTCGTCAGCATCCCTGTCGGCCTCCTCAGCAATGTTCCCAACAACAGTATCCACGTCCTCCATACCTATTGAAGGAGGGCCTGGGTAGTTATGGGAGCATTGAAGCCAAGAAAAATAATAAGGGAAAAACAGAGACGGAGGACAGGCGACTCACCAGTGCCAGGCTGTGAAGCAGAAGTCCCCTCCCCGCCATCATCCGGCACCGTGGCAGAGTCACCAGCGCCCAAGTTCCCCTCTACCTCCATGGGTGTGGGCTCCGTGCTTGATGCCCTTGCCGGGGACACCCCTCGTGGCGGCGTAGTCGATGGGGGTGGTGTGTTGGGGGTAGCCCTCTGTGGCTCCTCATGCTGCCGCTCCCCTCCTGCAAACCCGACAAGGTCAACACCATAGCATCGAACGCCTACCACATGTCGAATAAGAGGAGGGTGACGAACTTACGCTGGGGGCTGTGCCGGGGGCTGCTGTCCGGGCTGCTCAACACCACCAGTGGCATCTTTGAAGCCCCAGCTGGGGGCTGACTACTCGCCGAGGCCTTCGCCCTCTTCACCCTCTGGGCCAACGTCTCTGCATCCCTGCAAAAGCAAAAATGGATCAAGATGAGTGACTTAATTCAGAGGAATGGAAATGGCAGGAAGGAACGGAGTACTTACTCGTCATCCACCTCCTCCTCTTCCACCACTTTCCTTTTCCTCTTCGGGCTGAGAGGCCCGAGATCAAAAGTGACCTCTGCATCAACATCCGAGTCGACATCTGCCGGAGGAGGCAAAGACGGCGGGGTTTGTGCGCGCCCAGATGAGGAAGGGGCTGTTGTCTTCTTCTTCTCAGCGGCCTTCGTCAGCCTCTTGGCTGCCGTGGCCCTCGTGTGACGCCCAGACCCCTCCAGGGTCAATTGAGGCCGCGTAGCACTGCCAGGCCGGACCGGCTCGCCAGAGCCAGCCCGCCGCGGGATTCGCCCTCTTCCCCTGGTTGGCGTCGAGCCCGCCGCCGCGCCATCCTCCTCCTCCGACTTGTCGGCCGCGTCTTCGACGAGCGGAGCTCCAGTGTCGGTGCTGCTGACCTCCCCGGAGGCCGCCGCCCACCGGGTGAGCTCCTCTTCCTCCGCAGCTGTTGCGGCCTTGTCCTCCACACCCCCGGTGCTGCCGGCCTCCATGGCAAGCTGTGCCTCCCTCGCCCTAGTGGCGATGTAGTTTAGCTCTGCCTGGGTGGTGTCCATGACAAGCCACCGTTCGGCGTCAGCATTGACATACATCTCGATCAGGGTGTCAAAGAATTGCTACACATCCACGTCCTTCGGCTCCCTCCAACTCGGGACAGGGCCGTGCGCATTACAGTCCAGCATCATGGCGATGATCTCGGACCGACATGAATTGTTGCACAACGGGACCACCCCCGCTGGCAGCTTGAAAAACGGCCCCTTGAGGGCCTTGCCAACCTTTGCGGCATCCCTCGCGGCCTTGCCGGTCCGTTCGACCTTGCCTCGCGACCCACATCAAGCTGGAAAAGCCGCTGGCAGAAGTGGGCATGCGCCAGCACTGTGAAGTTGTGATCGAGGCCGGGGCGGAGTCGCATAATGTCAGCCGGATTCGTAAAGAGCCAAGCTGGCCTCCCCTTGTTGTGCAGCGGGGCGATCCAGCGGCGAATGATGTCCTCCCCGATCATCTCAAGGGTGAGTCTGGCCCGGGTGAGCCGGAGAATCCTAGTAGTGGCAACAGTGAGCCTCCGGTCGGCGGCGTCGACATCGCTCCAATCGCTGCCACGGACCGGCGGCACTCGGCGGACCTTGCAGAATTCCGGCGGGTTTTCATCCTCAATCCAGCACCACCGGCCACGCCATTCCTCCCACCTCTCCTTCACGGCACCGTCCGGGTACGCCCCCTTGGATCTTGGGATCCAGGTGACGCAACCAGAGACGGCACCTCCCGGCTGGATCCGAGGGAAGAAGTAATGGCGGAAGAGCGCCGTGTTGGGCTGCACCCCGGCAAAGCCTTCGCAAAGATGCGCGAAGAAAGCCATGCACGCCACCGCATTCGGAGTAAAATACAAGAGGCGAAAGCCAAAGGTGTGCATAATGTCGCAAAAGAAATCAGAGAAAGGGGGGCATAACCCGCAAGAAAGATAATCGAAGAAAAAGGGATACCGATTTGGAGCAGGATCGGCGCAAGCGGCAGGAATGACGCGCGTCGCCGGGTGTCCCGAATTCTCTCCCCCGTCTTCGCTCCCCATAGGGGCCTGAAGGAGGCCCGGAGCTCTTGAACATCAACCGTCGACGGGAAGAAAAAGGCGGACTTCGTCCGGTCCCCTGACAGCGCGCTCTTCGGCGGCTCCACAGTCCCAAAGCCCTTAGCCACCCCCTTGCCCTTGACGGGTTTGGGCGCCATGGCGACCAAGAAGTTTAGAGGGCTGAGGAAGGGGGATGGCGAAGCAATGACGGCGGGCGGCGACGGAAGCTTAGGAAGGAAGGAAGAGAGGAAACGACGGCTCTGAGATTGGAAAAGGCACGAGGAAAGAGGAGAAAGTGAGCAGCGCCCGCGGTTATTCCTTTTTTATGGGGGAAAACACGGGCCGCCTCCTTTCACATTAACTGTGGTGTGACGCATGCCCGCGGGAACCAATGCCACACATGCTGCCCACGTCACATGCACCTCCCCACGCCGCGCCACACGCGGGAGTCGTGGGAAGCGCATCGCGCAAAGAATCTTACCGCGGTAAAAACCGCCCTGCCTGCCCGCGCACCGTTTTTGGGCCTAGCCCAACAACGCGCTGCGCTTATGTGTGGACCAGGCCCGGGGGCTCCTGTCGGTGTACAAAAAGAGGGGTACACTTTTTGTACCCCTATAACTGTGCACGGGCAGTCTGAGCCACGGGCACCACCACACCAAGCAAGGCAAGGGAGGTGAGCCAGGGTAAGACTGAAGCTCAAGAGAACTACGACGCCAAGGCCAAGACCACGAAGAGCAAAGGGGACGAAGCGGACTCCCCCCGGCAAGATCCTTGCCGGGAGACAGTTCTAGTAGCCCCGGCAAGACCCTTGCCACGGCGACTCGTCCCGCGCCTACGGAGCGAATCACCCTTGAGTCCACTACCCCCAAAGGGCAAGGATTCGGGAGACATCCCCGTGGCGGCATGCAGATCTTCGTGAAGACATTCAAGATCAGATACGCACTAAGGAGATGACAACCCTTGGCGGGATCCCAGCCGAGGAAGACCAAAAGGCCCCCGGCAAGCGCCTTGCCGGGGATGACAGCAGGCGCCTCGGCAAGACCCTTGCCGGAGCCCCGGCAAGGCCCTTGCCGAGGACACCCGCATGGCCACCATCAGGACCACGCCGACTAAACCTCCACCACCGCATGCATGCAGCTGCCGACCCAACTAGCTGGCCAGGCATCGGAGGAGAAAGCAAAGCATTCAAGATCGATCTACGGATCACGAGGGCGCACCACTGTACGAGACGGTAAACTTCATGCCGGATACAGTAAAAGCAAATCCGGCCGGGCCGAACACAGCGGGCAGGACCCATACGAGCTGCGTCGCGATATAGCCCAATACAGAGGCGCCACACACCCCTTATGCTTCACAGGTGAAGTAATGGAACATCAATTCCCAGAAGGTTTCAAACCTGTAAACATTCTATCATACGATGGCACAACAGATCCCACAGTATGGATTGAGGACTTCCTCCTCCACATCCACATGGCCCGCGGTGATGACTTACATGCCATCAAATACCTCCCACTAAAACTCAAAGGACCAGCGCGGCATTGGCTTAATAGCTTACCAGCGGACTCCATTAGCTGTTGGGAAGATCTGGAAGCCGCATTCCTCGACAACTTTCAGGGCACTTATGTGCAACCACCAGACGCCGGTGACTTGAGCCACATAATTCAGCAGCCAGAAGAGTCGGCTAGGCAATTCTGGACTCGGTTCCTTACAAAGAAAAATCAAATCGTTGACTATCCGGATGCGGAGGCCTTAGCGGCTTTCAAGCACAACATCCGAGACGAGTGGCTAGCCCGGCACATTGGTCAGGAAAAGCCGAAATCTATGGCAGCCCTCACGACGCTCATGACCCGCTTTTGTGCGGGAGAAGACAGCTGGTTGGCTCATAGTAACAACATATCAAAGAACCATGGTACCTCAGATACCAAGGACGGCAACAGCAGGTCACGTTGCAACAAGCATAAGCGTCGCATTAACAGCGAAAGTACTGAGGATACGACAGTCAATGCCGGATTCAAAGGCTCTAAACCCGGTCAGCGGAAAAAGCCATTCAAGCAAAGTACGCTGGGTCCGTCTAGCTTGGACCGTATACTCGATCGCTCGTGTCAAATACACGGCACCCCAGACAAGCCAGCCAATCACACCAATAGGGATTGTTGGGTGTTCAAGCAGGCTGGCAAGTTAATTGCCGAAAACAAGGAGAAGGGGCCGCATAGTGATGATGAGGAAGAACCCCGGTAGCCACACACTGGAGGACAGAAGAGGTTTCCCCCGCAAGTGCGGACGGTGAACATGATATACGCAACCCACATCCCCAAGAGGGAGCGGAAGTGTGCGCTCAGGGACGTATATGCGTTGGAGCCAGTCACCCCAAAGTTCAACCCTTGGTCCTCCTGTCCGATCACCTTCGATCGCAGGGACCACCCCACTAGTATCCGTCACGGCAGATTCACCGCACTGGTCCTAGACCCAATCATCGACGGATTTCACCTCACTCGAGTCCTTATGGACGGCGGCAACAGCCTGAACCTGCTTTATCAGGACACAGTGCAAAAAATGGGTATAGACCCCTCAAGGATCAAACCCACAAAGACGACCTTTAAGGGCGTCATTCCAGGCATAGAGGCCCACTGCATAGGCTCAATTACACTAGAAGTGGTCTTCGGATCCCCGGATAACTTCCGAAGCAAAGAGTTAATCTTCGATATAGTCCCATTCCGCAGTGGTTATCACGCGCTGCTCGGACGAACCGCATTCGCTAGATTCAATGCGGTACCACATTATGCATACCTCAAGCTCAAGATGCCAGGACCTCGCGGAGTTATTACAGTCAATGGAAACACAGAGCGCTCTCTCCGAACAGAGGAGCACACCGCGACCCTCGCAGCAGAAGCGCAAAGCAGCCTCTCAAGGCAATCTACCAGTTCGGTGTTTCAAAGCCCGGACACCTTCAAGCGCGCTCGGGGAAATCGGCAAACAGACCGCCTGGCGCGATCTGAGCTCGCATAGCAATACGGCGGCCACCTCAATCCCAGCCCAACGGCGTTGTTCATGCCGCGCGTACATAATTACGCATTAAAAATACCATGGACACAAATGGGGAGGGGGAGGCACAACTACGGCACGCCCCAAAACGTGGCCTAAATCGCACCAGGGGCTTCCCGTTTGGTTATTTTTCTTTTTCTTTCAGGACTTCAATCTCTGGAAACACTGTCCAGCAGCTCTATTGCCGAACACATGATACAGCAACCAAGGAGGCCGCAACTACGTAATTCCCAGGTGGATTACAGATTTCATATAATTCCTCAGTCTCCCTTGGAAGGGACATAGTCCTACTCTTTTGCTTATTACACTATTTGTATCACTCTGCTTCAATGCAATTTTTTAATATACAATGCATGACATTACGACTATTATTGCATTTTTGTTATATGTATACATATCTATGTGTTCATTAATGACGCCTAGCAACCGTACACTCTGGTACGGCCAATGCACTAGGGGCTTACGTACCCACAATATGGTGTGAAAAGTCCGAACACTTTCACAAGTGCGGCACCCCGAACTTATAGCATTATATGCATCAGCTCCGAATCATGTCTTTGGTCAAATGTTTGGTTTGCCCGGCTCCTATGTTTCGGTACCTTACGTTCCGCTCTATAGGCTAAGGTAGCGCTAGGAGAACTACTGCGATTGTGCCCTGGTTCTGCCGGGCCGAGCACCTTAGTAGAGAAAGCTAAAACTGACTGTCATGATAAGGCGAGAGACTAGTCGCTGTTCGGCGAGGTTTTTCGAGTCCCTAAAGACTTATGCCGCTTAGGGCGAGGGGCCGGCTCCGTCCGGGTTACAGGCATGTATCGCTCCCCGAATTCGGCCTTCCGAATACCAGGGGCTTCGCCGAAATTTAAAATTATAGAATTCTATGGCTAAGTGAGAGTGATAAAGCATTATTAGTCCGGTTGCCTTGTTCGTTGTGCTGAGCACCTCCCTCGAAGGACCCAAACATGGGAACAAGAGTGCTCAGGTTTATCCCGAACACCCCGGCACTCGTGGCATGGGGGCAGAAGCCAAGGACTAGCCATCTCTCAGATTGGATAAACAGCCAAACAGAAGGTAATATTTTAAATTCACATAAGCGTTGCATAGCGAATACGATACAAGTTTTCATACAGGACAAAACGAGCAAGTCTCATTCAAATATTACATTTTGTGAACACTCATCTGCGATAAGACGGGCGCCCGGCAGAACACCCTCGTAGTACATCTCGGGGTGGCGGTGTTCCTTGCCCTCCGGCAGCCCCTCCTTGATCAGCTTCATGGCGTCTAGCTTGACCCACTACGTTTTTACACGGGCGAAGGCCCGGCGTGCACCTTCAATGCAGACGGATTGCTTGACGACCTCCAGCCGTGGGCAGGCATCCACAAGCCGCCTCACGAGGCCAAAGAAGTTGTTCGGAAGGGCATCGCCAGGCCACAACCAGACTATGAAGCCCTTCATGGCCTGATCGGCCGCCTTATGTAGCTCGGCCATCTGCTTCAGCTGGTCACTCATCGGCACCGGATGTTCGGCCTTAGCATACTGAGACCAGAACAGCTTCTCCGTCGAGCTACCGTCCTCGGCCTGGTAAAATTGTGCGGCATCGGACACACTGCGGGGCAAATCCGTGAATGCTCCTGAAGAGCTCCGGATCCGGGTAAGTAATCGATAATTTACTTTTACATGCTTGCTTTTCATATAGAAAGCCTTACCCGCCGCTATATTATTTATCGCGTCGATCTCCTGAAGGGCCTTCTGGGCCTCGTCCTTGGCACTCTTCGCGCTCTCACGGTCCGCGGCAAGCTCAGACTCTCGCGTCTTCAAGTCAAGCTCCAACGCCTCGTGCTTCGTCACGAGAGCCTGGAGCTCTTGCTGCACCTCGCCCACCCGAGCCTCGTGCCTCTCTCGCTCGGTGCGCTCCTGGGCCACCTTCTCTTCGGCCTGGGACACCGCTGGCTTCAGGGTCGCCACCTCGGCCGTGGCCCCTAGCAAACATACAATGATCCTGTCATTTAGCAATCGCGTCCTTTTTCTCATCTATAGACGGGGTATTACTTACCATTGTTCTCCTCGAGCTGCCTCTTAGCAAGGCCGAGCTCTTTCTGGGACCCCTCGAGGGCCTCCTTCAGTACGGCGACCTCCACAGTTAGTGCGGCGGACGCCAGCAGCGAAGCCTGCATACGCATATTGACATACTTATATTAGACTCATGCGATATTATTTGATCCTCTGTTCGGCTTTTCTTTGTGAACACCGAACAAAGCATCAGGGGCTACTGTCTATGCAGTAATATTTCTACTACATTTTAAAACACTTACCTCGAAGCCTGTTAGAAGGCTAGTACAGGCTTCAGTCAACCCTCTCTTGGCGGACTGAACCTTCTGGATCATCGCACTCATGATAGTGCGGTGCTCCTCCTCGATGGACGCGCTGTGAAGCGCTTCCAACATAGTGTCTGGCGCCTCTGGATGGACAGAGGTCACCGGCACAGGCGTTTCACCCTCCTTAGAAGGGGACTGCCTGCCCGAGCTCGGAACCGTTGGAGGGTCCAGCGCGGTGTTCGGCTGAGGGCCGAACTCGGAGCTCTCGGGGACCCCGTCCCCTCGGCTCCCGGAGTCCGGAAGGTCGCCTTGAGGCGCCTCTGGGACTGTCCCCCCTCGATCCGGTGCCTCTTGAGACAGCACCTCGGCGTCATCGGCTGGATGAGGGGAGGTGGCGATCGGTACTGGATCGCTATCCATGTCTGACGAGCCCAGGGAGCCATCCGAGGATACCTCGATATTGGCTTGGGGCGGCCTGCACAATTGAGTTCGGCGTTAGGGAAAGCAATGCGACAAAGGAATCCTATGGGTTACTTTGGTATCCAAATACTTACGATCTCCCGTGGGGCTTGGCCCTGGGCAACCACTCGTCTTCACTTTCGTCGGCGGCGGTGGAGCTGTCCGGAAGGAGCGTCCTTCCCTTCTTGGACCCTCCGGCCTCCCCAGTTGGGGCGGCCTTCCTTTTCTTATCTCACCCAGTTGGTGGGGGAGCCTCTTCTTCCTCTTCCTCCTCTTCGGGGGAAGAGTGCGCCACAGAGTCATCGGACGGTGAGTCCGACGACGCCTGGCGTTGGGAACTCTTTCGAGCTCCCTTGGCCTTCTTGGTCTTCTCCGGCACCTTGTAAGGAGCCGGAGTCAACATCTTCGCCAGAAGGGCGTCTGCAGGGCCTTCGGGCAAGGGAGCCGGACAGTCGATTTGTCCGGCCATCTTCTGCCAGTCCTGTTAATGGCACGGGAGTTTAGATCCCGCATAGAGCCAATCTATATAGAAAACAAATATCCTGTAAAAGGTAAAACAACTTACCGCACTGGCATGGCGCTTCGTGCTGAATCCGCGATCCTCAGTAATGGGGGGAGGGACCTCGGCGCTCTTGAACAGCACCCTCCAGGCATCTTCATGAATCGTATCGAAGAGCCTGTTCAGAGTTCGGTGCTGCGCCGGATTGAACTCCCACAAGGTAAACTCCCATTGTTGGCACGGGAGTATCCGGCGGACGAGCATAACCTGGACTATGTTGACAAGCTTGAGCTTCTTGTCCACCATGTTCTCTTTACATGACTGGAGTCTGGTCAGCTCCTTTGAATTACCCCAGGACAGGCCCTTCTCTTTCCAGGAGGTGAGCCGCATGGGGATGCCAGATCGGAACTCGGGGCCCGCTACCCATGCGGGGTTGCGCGGCTCGGTGATATAGAACCACCCCGATTGCCACCCCTTTATGGTATCCACGAAGGTGCCCTCGAGCCATGTGATGTTGGGCATCTTGCCCACCATGGCGCCTCCGCACTCCGCCTGGCGGCCGCTCACTACCTTCGGCTTGACATTGAAGGTCTTCAACCATAAGTCGAAGTGGGGCTTGATGCGGAGGAAGGCCTCGCACACGACGATAAACGCCGAGATGTTGAGGATGAAGTTCGGGGCCAGATCGTGGAAATCCAGGCCGTAATAAACCATGAGCCCCCGGACGAAGGGATGGAGAGGGAATCCTAGTCCGTGGAGGAAATGGGTGAGGAATACCACCCTCTCATGGGGCTCGGGGGTGGGGATGAGCTGTCCCTCATCTGGGAGCCGGTGCGCGATGTCGTCGGGCAGGTATCCGGCTCTTCTCAGTTTCTTGACGTCTCCCTCCATGATGGGGGAGACCATCCACTTGCCCTCCGCTCTAGACATGGTTGGAGAAGGTTGAGATGGAAGTGAGAGCTTGGGCGCTAGAGCTCGAGTGTGCGGGAGCGGATGAGCAGAGGAGGAAGAAGGCGTGGATAGAAAGGTGAATCCTTATCCCTTTATATGGGTGGACAAAATTAAACGTCCCCACTTGCATGGTAAAACTCGCTTATCCCCCAAGTGCCACAATTGATGGCGCGGTTGGGTTACCCACGCCCGTATTGATGAGAATCCCGTAATAAGGGGACACGATCTCTGCTTTGACAAGACATGTCGAAAAACTGCCTCGCGTTATGTGCGGGGGAGGTTAAAAGAAATGGTTCAAATAATCACCGGGCCATGACGTAACGTCATGTTGCCAAAACAAGCTAGCGGATTAGATCTGCGAAAACATTATTCTCTCCACGGTGAAATGTGGGACTTATTTTGCAGGGTCGGACACTATCCTCGTATTCAAATTCTTCTGTGATGTATTCGGAGAAGGAACCCGCCTTGCAATGCCGAAGATAACTGCGCGCCGGACTCATCGTCATTGAAGCCTGGTTCAGGGGCTACTGAGGGAGTCCTGGATTAGGGGGTCTCCGGACAGCCGGACTATCTCCATTGGCCGGACTATTAGACTATGAAGATACAAGATTGAAGACTTCGTCTCGTGTCCGGACGGGACTCTACTTGGCGTGGAAGGCAAGCTAGGCAATACGTATATGGATATCTCCTCCTTTGTAACCGACCTTGTGTAACCCTAACCCTCTTCGGTGTCTATATAAACCGAAGGGTTTTAGTCCGTAGGACAACAATCACAACATACAATCATACCATAGGCTAGCTTCTAGGGTTTAGCCTCTCTGATCTCGTGGTAGATCTACTCTTGTAACACCCATATCTTCAATATTAATCAAGCAGGACGTAGGGTTTTACCTCCATCAAGAGGGCCCGAACCTGGGTAAAACTTCGTGTCCCTTGCCTCCTGTTACCATCTGGCCTAGACGCATAGTTCGGGACCCCCTACCCGAGATCCGCCGGTTTTGACACCGACAGGTAGGTATGGTGGCTGTTTTGAGGAAGATATAAGGAGGCTTATGTGTGATAGAGCGTATCATATCACGGGGTTTGGATGCACCGACGAAGTTTGCACCAACTCTCAAGGTGAGAAAGGGAAATGCACGGTACCGAAGAGGCTAGCAATGATGGAAGGGTGAGAGTGTGTATAATCCATGGACTCAACATTAGTCATAAATAACTCACATACTTATTGCAAAAATCTACAAGTCATCAAAACCAAGCACTACGTGCATGCTCCTAGGGGGATAGATTGGTAGGAAAAGACCATCGCTCGTCCCTGACCGCCACTCATAAGGAAAGCAATCAAAGAACACCCCATGCTTCAAATTTGTCACATAACATTCACCATACGTGCATGCTACGAGACTTGCCAACTTCAACACAAGTATTCATCAATTTCACAATTACTCAACTAGCACACCTCTAATATTACCACCTTTATATCTCAAAACCATCTATCAAGCATCCAACTTCTCTTAGCATTTAAAAATTTATAACCAAAGTGAATTACCATGCTGTTCTAAAGGACTCTCAAAATGATATAAGTGAAGCATGAGAGATCAATTATTTCTATAAAATAGAACCACCACTGTGCTCTAAAAGATATAAGCGAAGCACTAGAGCAAAAATTATATAGCTCAAAAGATATAAGTGAAGCGCATAGAGTATTCTAATAAATTACAATTCATGTGTGTATCTCCCAAAAGGTGTGTACATCAAGGATTGTTGTGGTAAACTAAAAATCAAGGACTCAAATCATACAATACGCTCCAAGCAAAACACATATCATGTGGCGAATAAAAATATAGCTTCAAGTAAAGTTACCGATGGACGAAGACGAAAGAGGGGATGCCTTCCGGGGCATCCCCAAGCTTAGGCTTTTTGGTGTCCTTGGATTTTACCTTGGGGTGCCTTGGGAATCCCCAAGCTTAGGCTCTTACCACTCCTTGTTCCATAATCCATCAAATCTTTACCCAAAACTTGAAAACTTCACAGCACAAAACTTAAAAGAAAATCTTCATGAGCTCCGTTAGTAAAAGAAAACAAACCACCACTTCAAGGTACTGTAATGAACTCATTATTGATTTATATTGATGTTAAACCTACTATATTACAACTTTTCTATGGTTCATAAACTCTATTACTAGCCATAGATTCATCAAAATAAGCAAACAACACGCGAAAAACAGAATCTGTCAAAAACAGAACAGTCTGTAGTAATCTGTAGGTTTTGAATACTTATGGAACCCCAAAAATTCTCAAATAAATTTATGGAAGTGAGGAATTTATCTATTAATCACCTGCAAAAATAATTAACTAAATATCACTCTCCAGTAAAAAATGTCATCAATTCTCGCGAGCGCTAAAGTTTCTGTTTTTTACAGCAGGATCAAAAAGACCTTCCCCAAGTCTTCCCAACGGTTATACTTTGCACAAACACTAATTAAACACAAAAACACAACCAAAACAGAGGCTAGATAAATTATTTATTACTAAACTGGAGCAAAAAGCAAGGAAAAAAAATTAAAATTGGGTTGTCTCCCAACAAGCACTATTATTTAATGCCCCTAGCTAGGCATAATATTTCAACGATGCTCACACAGAAGATAATAATTGAGACAAATAGAGCATCATGAAACATGTGACAAACACATCTAAGTCTAACATATTTCCTATGCATAGGCATCTTATAGGCAAACAACTTATCAAGGCAAGCAAAAACTAGCATATGCAAGGAAGCGGAACGAAACAATAGCAATCTCAACATAACGAGAGGCAATTTAGTAACATGAAAATTTCTACGACCATATTTTCCTCTTTCATAATAATTACATGTAGGATCATAATAAAATTCAACAATATAGCTATCACAAAACATATTCTTAACGAGATCCACATGTATGCAAAGTTGACACTCTTCCAAAATAGCGGGATTAACATTAACTAAAGTTATGACCTCTCCAAACCCACTTTTATCAAAAACTTCGTAAGATTGAACATTCTCCAAATATGTGGGATCTAAAGTTGACACTCTTCCAAACCCACTTTCAATATTATTGCAAACATTATAATCAATCTCATATTCATCACGGGTCTTAAATAAATTTTCAAGATCAAAAGAAGAATCACCCCAATCATGATCATTGCAACAAGTAGAGGACATAACAAAACTAGCATCCCCAAGCTTAGGGTTTTGCATATTATTAGCACAATTGACATATAGAATTTATAATAACATCATTGCAATCATGCTTTTCATCAAAGTAACTATCAAGTATGGGTGCAATAGCAACGATCTCATGTTTAACATAAGGAACTATAGCAAACTCATCTTCATAAATATTGGCATCATGGCCATAAGAATAGCAAGCATCATGTTCTTCAAGGGATGTTTCAATCAAATCATCGAAATCATAATTATCTATAGATTCATGCATATCATTATTTTCTTCCGAAGCAACGGTCATTCTTTCAATAAATTCTTTGACATAGACATTATGAGCATAGTTTTCATAGCAATATTTAAGTATCTCAAAATTTTCAGATTCGTAGAGAGTAATATCATACTTTTCAATCAAAGAAGCAACTTCATAAGCACCCTTAAAAAGCAACAAAATTTTCAATTTGTTCAATATCGTAGTAACAATAAACACCCTTTGCATAAGAAGATAAGATTTCATTATCATTAAACTCACATAGGTAGGGGAGGTGTTTTTTAGGGTTCTTAGAGCAACAAGTAAGATCACAAATTTCACAAAGATTCCAAGCATAACATAGCAATCTGTTTATTTGATCCCATAAGAATCTCCCTTTTTCATACAAACGGTGATGCATAAAATGAGCATGCTCATCTAAAGATTTCCCATCAACTAGGCTAGTTGGGGTTTCAGCACGAGCACATAAGGATCAAAGATGATCCAAGTAGAACACTTTAAGTGGATCCATATCAATAGATTTTTAGCAAGCAAAGATGCAAGCAAATAGAAGGCACATGGAAACACAAAGAAAGATACATACAGGAAGAAGGCGAACAGAAAAAGGGAGAATAAAACGGCAAGGGTGAAGTGGGGGAGAGGAAAATGAGAGGCAAATGGCAAATAATGTAATGCGAGGGATGAGAGTTTGTGATGGGTACTTGGCATGTCTTCATTGTGCATAGACTCCCCGGCAACGGCGCCAGAAATCCTTCTTGCTACCTCTTGAGCATTGCATTGGTTTTCCCTTGAAGAGGAAAGGGTGGTGCAGTAAAGCAGCGTAAGTATTTCCCTTAGTTTTTGAGAACTAAGGTAGCAATCCAGTAGGAGACCACGCGCGAGTCACCTCGTACCTACACAAACAAATAAGAACCTCACAACCAACAGGATAAAGGGGTTATCAATCCCTTCACGGCCACTTGCAAGAGTGGGATCTGATAGAGATGATAATAATAAGATAAGTATTTTTGGTATTTTTATGATATAGATTGAAAGTAAAGATTGCAAAATAAAATAGATTAGAAACTTGTATGATGGAAAATAGACCCGGGGCCATAGGTTTCACTAGTGGCTTCTCTCAAGATAGCATAATTATTACGGTGGGTGAACAAATTATTGTCGAACAATTGATAGAAAAGCGAATAATTATGAGAATATCTAGGCATGATCATGTATATAGGCATCACGTCCGTGACAAGTAGACCGACTCCTGCCTGCATCTACTACTATTACTCCACACATCGACCGCTATCCAGCATGCATCTAGAGTATTAAGTTCATAAGAACAGAGTAACGCCTTAAGCAAGATGACATGATGTAGAGGGATAAACTAATGCAATATGATGTAAACCCCATCTTTCTATCCTCGATGGCAACAATACAATACGTGTCGTTTCCCTTTCTGTCACTGGGATCGAGCACCACAAGATTGGACCCAAAGCTAAGCAGTTCTCCCATTGCAAGAAAGATCAATCTAGTAGGCCAAACCAAACTGATAATTCGAAGAGACTTGCAAAGATAAACCAATCACACATAAAAGAATTCGAGAAGATTCAAATATTCTTCATAGATAAACTTGATCATAAACCCACAATTCATCAGATCTCGAGAAACACACCGCAAAAAGAAGAGTTACATCGAATAGATCTCCAAGAGAATCGAGGAGAACTTTGTATTGAGATCCAAAGAGAGAGAAGAAGCCATCTAGCTACTAGCTATGGACCCGAAGGTCTGAAGTAAACTACTCACACATCATCGGAGGGGCCATGGAGTTGATGTAGAGGCCCTCCGTGATCAATGCCCCTCCGGCGGAGCTCCGGAAAAGGCCCCAAGATGGGATCTCTTGGGTACAGAAGGTTGCGCTGGTGGAAATAGGGTTTCGTGGTGCTCCTGGATGTTTGCAGGGTATGTGAATGTAACACCCACAACGTGGCTATATCTCCCACGTGTCGGGGAACGACTTAGAGGCATAGCCGCATGGTAGGCATGTCGCAAGAGGGGTAATCTTTACACATCCCATGTACTGAATAAAAAGGGATAAAGAGTTGGCTTACAATCGCCACTTCACACAATACATAAATATGTCATACGTCATCCAAAATACAAACAAGGTCCGACTATGGAACCAAAATAAAGAAAGACAACCCCAAATGCTAGATCCCCGATCGTCACAACTGGGCTCCACTACTGATCAACTGGAAACGAAACAACACAACGAACACGAGCTTCATCAAGGTCCCACTTGAGCTGGGTTGCGTCATCTGCACTGGTATCATCGGCACCTGCAACTGTTTGGAAGTATCTGTGAGCCACGAGGACTCAACAATCTCACACCCGCGAGATCAAGACTATTTAAGCTTATGGGTAGGAAAAGGTAGTGAGGTGGAGCTGCAGCAAGCACTAAGCATATATGGTGGCTAACATACGCAAAAGAGAGCGAGAAGAGAAGCAATGCACGGTCGAGAAGCTAGAAGTGATCCTGAAACTACTTACGTTCAAGCATAACACAAGAACCGTGTTCACTTCCCGGACTCCGCCGAAAAGAGACCATCACAGCTACACACGCGGTTGATTCATTTTAATTAAGTTAAGTGTCAAGTTATCTACAACCGGATATTAACAAATTCCCATCTACCCATAACCGTGGGCACGACTTTCGAAAGTTCAAACCCTGCAGGGGTGTCCCAACTTAGCCCATCACAAGCTCTCACGGTCAACGAAGGATATTCCTTCTCCCGGGAAGACCCGATCAGTCTCGGAATCCCGGCTACAAGACATTTCGACAATGGTAAAACAAGACCAGTAGAGCCGCCCGATGTGCCGACATCCTGATAGGAGCTGCACATATCTCGTTCTCAGGGAAACACTGGATTGTCCAAGATTCCGGTAGGCCAGCCCAGAGTTGCCCCTGGTGGCCACCGGCGGCTGACAGGTTCGGACCAACACTTAGACAAGCACTGGCCCGGGGGGGTTAAAATAAAGATGACCCTCGGGAGCACGACTCCCAAGGGAAAAAGGTAGGTGGTGG
Source organism: Triticum urartu (assembly GCF_003073215.2). Classification (NCBI taxonomy): domain Eukaryota; kingdom Viridiplantae; phylum Streptophyta; class Magnoliopsida; order Poales; family Poaceae; genus Triticum; species Triticum urartu. The sequence continues at coordinate 426,043,928 of NC_053027.1, forward strand.
TGAGGCAAATGGTAAAACCAAGGTTGGGCCTTGCTGGAGGAGTTTTATTCAAAGCAAACTCTCAAGGGGTTCCCATAACCCCCAACCGTGTAAGGAACGCAAAATCAAGGAACATAACACCGGTATGACGGAAACTAGGGCGGCAAGAGTGGAACAAAACACCAGGCATAAGGCCGAGCCTTCCACCCTTTACCAAGTATATAGATGCATTAAATAAACAATATATATAGTGATATCCCAACAATATCCATGTTCCAACATGGAACAAACTTCAACTTCACCTGCAACTAGCAACGCTATAAGAGGGGCTGAGCAAAGCGGTAACATAGCCAAACAACGGTTTTCTAGGAAAGGTGGTTTAGAGGCTTGACATGGCAATAAGGGAGGCATGATATAGCAAGTGGTAGGTAGCGTGGCATAGCAATAGAGCGAACAACTAGCAAGCAAAGACTGAAGTGATTTCGAGGGTATGGTCATCTTGCCTGAGATCCCGCAAGGAAGAAGAGTGAGTCCATGAAGAAGACAAACAGACGTAGTCGAACGGATCCTCACAAACGCAATGTTACCGGAACTAACACGAAGTAGCAACACCGGAAAGGAGCAAAATCAAGGTGAAAACCATCACATAAACATGACATGATGCACAACCAAGTATGATGCATGTCCGGTTTAATGAGGCATGGCATGGCAAAGTGCACAAACAATACTACAAATTAAGTGGAGCTCAATATGCAACGAGTTGCATATTGACGGAACACCACATTCAAGTTATTTGGTTCGATCTCGTTTATGTACCCAACAATATTAAATGTTGATTAACATGGCAAGAGGTGAAGCAAATGAAAACTACCTAACTAGGCAAGTTTAAATGAGGCCGGAACAACAAGCAACAAGCCCGGAAAAATCCTCATGAGCATATATTAGATTTGGTACTGTTCTACCCTAAACCATACTTTAGAGTTCTTAAACATGCAAAGCAAGTACACCATGTTAAAATAGGTATTTTTCTACCCCATTTACATATAAAGTTTATTAAAAACCGAGCTACGGTTATTAAGTTATGGATTAAAGCATTTTAGCATGACAATAGGCAAATTATATGCAAAAATCAATTTAAACATTTTAAACATGGATGAAAGTTGCAAATTATTAATCTACACAAAATTCTAAGCAAGTTTCATATATTAAGTTTTTACATGTGATGCATGGTTGGTGAGTTATTAAATGCAAGAAGAACAGGGGCTTTTCTGTAAAACAGTCGTCTCTGGAATATTGGAAAAATTCGCAAGACCAGGAAAAAACCATAGCGGGCCGAATCTGGGCGGCCCAAAAGTGCAGGGGGCTCGGGTGCATGCTCACATCGGGCCAGCTCTGGCCGAAACTAGAGCTGGGTCGGCTCTGGAAGAGGCCCAAACGGGGCTCTGGAGCAGGCCTTGACGATGGATGGAGAGGAGGTGGCCCACGCGGGAATCACAGGGCAGCCGGATGGGCCTTGCTCGGCACGATGGGATGAGCCCGATACGGTTTGGATCGGACTGCGGTCAACGCTCGACCGGAACGAGCGTAGCGAGAGTAGGGGAAGTCAGCGGTGGCGCGAGATGCAGCCAACGTGAGGTTTAGGACGACAGCAGGCAGCGGGATCCGGCCAGGATGGGCCGTGCCTGGAGGAGGAGGCGGATCCAGTCAGACCTGGAGGAAGCCGTCGGCGAGCTTGGCTCATGCGGACCTAGCGGTTCAGGGACTTGGCGAGGCGAAGGGAGGCAGACACGACAGCGGCGACGTCGAAGCCCTGTCCATGGCGGCAGAGAGGGAGCAGAGAGATTAGAGACAGAGAGGAAAAGAGAGACGGTCGGGGAAGTGGCTACACTGGCCTGGTTTGGTCGCCGGTGGCACTCGGTAGGAGGAAGGTCCGGTGAAGGAGAAGAAGACGACAGGGGCGGAGGTCTCCGGTGGCTTGCGTGCTCGGGGACGGGAGGACACAGGAGGCGGGGAAGCTTTGGATCGGGAGCTCCTCTCTCGATCATGCAGCAAGGCGGGGAGGCTGCGGGCGATCCGCGTGCGAGGTGGGTCGAGGGGATGCTGGTTGGGTGGCGCTGAAATTGATGAGAAGGTGGGATCGAGAGGTGGTGTCTGGTTGGTGCAAAGGGGATCCCGAGGTGGGAGAAAAACAGTGGCCGCGGAGGAGGATTTGATGGATGGGACATCTCCCTAGATTTTAGGGTTTGGTCCTCTTATATATGACGGTGGGATTAAGTTTAGGGGCTATCTCGTCCCTCCGATCAAAATCAGACGGTCAGGAAAAATAGGCTAGGGAGTCCAAATAAGAAAACGATGATGTTTTGTAGATGTTTGGGGATGATCTGGACCCAACGGTGATAACTGCCCGGGTCGGGTCCGGGGAAGTTTCGGACACGCACGCGAGGGGTCGGTTGGAACTTGTGGGTTGTGCAGAAGGGCTTGAGCTGAGAGAAGAGAAGAGAGAGAGGCCCGTCAACTATTTCCGGAGACTGAAAACGTCCGACGTCTAGACCGACTATAATGTCGCTATAGTTATCCGTTGGGGCGTCAAACGGACTCCGAATGCAATGAAACTTGGCAGACGACCTACTAACAACAAAAAAACACTGCATGCCAACTTTCAACCCATTCCGAGAACATTTTTCCGGTCACTTATAAAATAATATTTCGGACATGCCGCGGGGCGCGTGCAAGTGTGTCTGGGCTCAGAACGGACACGGAAAGAACGAGGAGACCAGGATGGATCCAAGTTTTAAAAAACATGACGATGCAAAGCAGATGATGACATGGCACGATGCAACATGCAAGCGAATAACACGACAACAAATAGTGAATAACTAGAAGACACCTGGCGCATCGGTCTCGGGGCATCACAACACTCCACCACTACGAGAGGATCTCGTCCCGAGATCTAGGATGGCACCGGAGGGAAATGGAAGAGGAAGGGGAAGCGGTAAAACTAAGTTGCTTCTTGGCCAAACGAGTGAAACCAACGAACCTTGAGAGGTTAAACAAATTGAAAGAAAGAATGCAACAAAGAAGAACAAAGTTGAAAACACTCCGTTAGAAAAGAGGAACAAGGAACCTTACGGGAACCTGGTATGTTGAAAGACATAAGAAAAAAAGGTTGCAATGGACAAGAAGTACATGCAAGCACTCCGGTCGATACGAGATGTACAAGGAGCGATAAAGATCAATTACGACAACACTCCGGTTGGAAATGGAAGGTAAAGAATATGAACTTGGCAAAATGAAGGCACTTGGATGAGACTCCGGTTAGAAGAGGAATGATAGCGACAACACACCCGTTAAAACAAGATAGAGAAGGAATAAGAATGATATAATTTGGGCAGCATTCTGACTATAAATGGAAGGAATTAACAAGAACTTGACAAGATGAGAGGATACTTGATGTATTCAACAACACACTGCCTCCAGAACTATTGAAAGAAAGGCACAATGGGTAAGAAAGATTTCGGACAGCACTCCGGTTGAGAAGGGAGGGAAAACTAGATAAGATGAGAGAACTTGAATGAAGGACACGACACTCTGGTTGAATAGATAGACAAAGGAAAGAGCATGATCTTGGCAAAACGAGATGATAGGACGAAGAGAGCAATGTCACCATGCCTCCGGAACAAATGAATGGAAAACTAGATGGTTGGAAAGAAATGAACGGAGAAGAAGAATGATAACTCTCGCAAATAAAATTGAAAGAGCATGCTTATGAAGAAAAGGTTGAACGGTGTTGTTGGATTATCAACAACGAAAAGAATAAGCTTGTAGTGGGCTTATGGAAACATCTCAACATTATGAGGTGACAAACGACCACTAAAAGAAGTTATTGATTTGAGTGAGAGCACCAAAGAGATGAAAAACTTCTTTCACCACGAGAATAGGAGGAAACTTGGATTATCGATAGACACCACAATTAGCAACATTCCTTAGGGAAGGCTTTAGGTGAAAGTAACCCAATATAATTCCAATGAAGAGATTGATGGGTTGCAAATGATCTCATGAACGAACTAAAAATAATGGGTTTAAAATATGTCATTCCGGACAACTTATGAATCATGAAACATGAAGGAAATTATCAAGAGTGACATAACGCATCTCAAACAATAAGGTAGAAAGAATTGCACTTTGGAATGCAAGAAGAAGAATATTTGAACTTCTTAGAACAAAACATGTGTTAAACACCATGTTTATTTTAGAGTATAGCTTGGCAGATATTAGCTTCGAGAGAAAACTTGAAGAACAATTGAAGAATGAAAAGAATCCTTGAAGAACCATCATGTAGAGCCTCCATGAAGAACTCCGGTAATAAAAGGATGATCAAAAAGAAGTGGAGGATGAAAAGAATAAGATTGAAGCCTTGCAATGATTAGATGAAGCTTCGCGACGAGATAATGCGGAAAAACTTGGAACTCCAGAAAAGAAAGATGAGCAATTGAAACCAAGAATTTTGATGAACCTCTGGAATAAGGAATTGAATTTACTCGATGAAACAAGAATAAGAATTCCATTATGGTTATCCTTCATCAATTAAATTGATGACACACAATGGATTTGGCATACTACTTATTCTCGTAGAAAGGATTCAGATAGATATAGCGCGAACTTGAGAAGGTCTTCGACGAACCACCGGGAGGATTGAAACAACGAATAAATTGAACTGATAACCAAGGAAGAGAACTCTTGAACGAATCACCGTAATAATTGAAAATGGAAGAAGAAAAGATAAAGAAACACCGGGAAGAATTATAAAAAGAACGAAGATACTTGAGAGAATTTCGATACAAGAGAACAAAAGATATCATGAACTGATTAGAAGATATTTGAACGATGCACCGGTAAGATTTGGAGAGCGAGAGCTGAAAGCTGGAATTAATACTTCTGAGATGATGGGCTCTTGAGAAACAAACTGAAAAGTCCCCTGATTTGCTCCGGAAGGGTGAAAAGAATTCTCACAATCGAAAATAATTATGAGAGGGTGGCAACAAGCTAGAACCATAAATCTTCACGAGAACGGAGCAAGATTTAAGAGAAACTCTTCTTTAGTCTTCAAAAGCATAGAATGACGATGGGAAGCACCACCATGAATTGTTGAGACACTCCGGAATAATGAAGAATATAAAGGCTGAATCAACAATGAAAAGAATTTGAAAGATATTGGAAAAAGTCATTTGGCTGATGATATTCATTCTTACGTCAAACTTGGAAAAGAATTTGAGAGTAACACCGGGAAAATAGAAGAATCGGGTAAGATCCTGGGAAAACCTGTGTTGGGGAACGTAGTAATTTCAAAAAAATTCCTACGCACACGCAAGATCATGGTGATGCATAGCAACGAGAGGGGAGAGTGTTGTCTACGTACCCTCGTAGACCGGCAACGGAAGTGTTGACACAACATAGAGGAAGTAGTCGTACGTCTTCCCGATCTGACCGATCCAAGTATCGAATGTACGGCACCTCCGAGTTCTGCACACGTTCAACTCGGTGACGACCCTCGAGTTTCGATCCAGCAAAACTGTAACGCCCTCGATGCGGCTATATCTTCCACGTGTCGAAGCACGGTTTAGAGGCATAACCGCATTGAAAGCAATGTCGCAAGTGAGGTAAGTCGCAAACAACCCATGTAATACAATAAGGGAAAAGATACATAGTTGGCTTACACTCGCCACTTCACACAAATACATGAATACAACATTACAACATCCAAATACAATCAAGGTCCGACTACAAAACCAAAATGAAAGAAGAACCCCAAATGCGACAAGGTCCCCGATCAACCCCAACTGGCTCCACTACTGATCGACTAGAACGAAACAACATAAAGAACAAGATCTTTGTCGAGCTCCTCCTGAGCTTGGTTGCGTCATCTGCACGGACTCATCGGCACCTGCAAACTGGTTTTGGAAGTATCTGTGAGCCACGGGGACTCAGCAATCTCACACCCTCGCAATCAAGACTATTTAAGCTTATAGGTAAGGCAAGGTAATATGAGGAGCTGCGGCAAGCGACTAGCATATATGGTGGCTAACATACGCAAATGAGAGCGAGAAGAGAAGGCAAAAGCACGGTCAAACAACTATGATCAAGAAGTGATCCTAGAACAACCTACGTCAAGCATTACTCCAACACCGTGTTCACTTCCCGGACTCCGCCGGAAAGAGACCATCACAGTTACACACGCGGTTGATGTATTTTAGTTAAGGTCAAATTCAGGTTTTCTACAACCGGACATTAACAAATTCCCATCTGCCCATACCCGCGGGCACGGCTTTCGAAAGTTCATAACCCTGCAGGGGTGTCCCAACTTAGCCCATCACAAGCTCCCACGGTCAACGAAGGATAAACCTTCTCCCAGGACATTCCGATCAGACTTGGCATCCCGGTTCTACAAGACAACTTCGACAAGTTAAAACAAATCCAGCAACACCGCCCGAATGTGCCGACAAATCCCGATAGGAGCTGCACATATCTCATTCTCAGGGCACACTCAGATGAGACTAGCTACGAGTAAAACCAAACCTCAAGTTGCCCCGAGGTGGCCCCGCAGGCAGCTCAGTCGGACCAACACTCAGAGGAGCACTGGCCCAGGGGGGTTTAAAATAAGATGACCCTTGAGTCCGCGGAACCCAAGGGAAAAAGAGGCTAGGTGGCGAATGGTAAAACCAATGTTGGGCATTGCTGGAAGAGTTTTATTCAAGGCGAACTGTCAAGGGGTTCCCATTATAACCCAGCCGCGTAAGGAACGTAAAATCCGGGAACATAACACCGATATGACGGAAACTAGGGCGGCAAGAGTGGAACAAAACACTAGGCAAAAGGCCGAGCCTTCCACCCTTTACCAAATATATAGATGCTTTAATTAAATAAGATATATTGTGATATCCCAACAAGTAAGCATGTTCCAACAAGGAACAACATCTGCATGTTCCAACAAGGAACAAACTTCAATCTTCACCTGCAACTAACAACGCTATAAGAGGGGCTGAGCAAAGCGGTAACATAGCCAAACAACGGTTTGCTAGGACAAGGTGGGTTAGAGGCTTGGTTCAACAATATGGGAGGCATGATAAGCAAGTGGTAGGTATCGCAACATAGGCATAGCAAAAGAGCGAGCAACTAGCAAGCAAAGATAGAAGTGATTTCGAGGGTATGGTCATCTTGCCTGAAATCCCGCAAGGAAGAAGAATGAGTCCATGAGGAAGACAAACGGACGTAGTCGAATGGGTCCTCACAAACGCGACGTTATCGGTATCAACCCGAAGAAGCAACACCGGAAAGAAGCAAACAACATAGTAAACAACCATCACATAAGCATGGTACGATGCACAACCAAGTATGATGCATGTCCGGTTTAAAGAGGGCATGACATGGCAAAGTGCACAAGCAAAACTACAAGTTAAGTGGAGCTCAATATGCAATGAGTTGCATATTGACGAAACACCACAACAAGTTATTTAGTTCGATCTCGTTTATGTACCCAACAATATTAAATGTTGTTAAACATGGCAAGAGGTGGAGCAGAGGAAAACTACCTATCTAGGCAAGTTTAAATGAGGCCGGAACAACAACCAACAAGTCTGGAAACTCCTCATGTGCATATTTTAAGGTTTGGTACTGTTCTGCCCTAAAAAATATTTTAGAGTTGTTAAACATGCAAAGAGGTGAATCATAACAAAACTATACCATTTAAACAATTTAAATGGGGCCGGATATAACAAACAACAAATCCGGTAAATCCCCATGTGCATTTAGTAATTAATGCAAACAACAGTTTTAAACATTTTAATTGTTGTTATCATGATGCGGATGACATGTGCAAGTTTTATGCAATATTTATGAAAAAGTTGATAAGAGCATTTTATGAAGCATTTGTCACCGTGGTAGAAAGAAAGGGGTGCCACGACAACGAAACGGAAATGGTGCCATGGCAATATTCCGGTTCCGACAACTCGATTGAGATGCCGGTGAAAAGAAAGTGTGACGGGAGCGAGTCACGCAAGGATGGTGGGGTGATCCTGGATACCAGGTTCCCATGGGTCGACGGTGTGGCAAACAAGGGGAGACGTGTAATGACAACTCGGACACGGTGCAAACGCGGACATCACATACAACATGCATTTGTCCACGGTGGTTGGTCCGGTAGTTATACCTTCCAAGGGTGCATTTCGAGGTGGAACGAGTCGGTGCAAAGTAGAGGAAGTAGACGTTCTCGCGACGGTAGAGGAAGTAGTGGTACACGTGTCGGAGAAGGACTTGACGCATTCGATGTTTCCGAGGGCGACGGTAGGGGAACTTGGCGTTAGTGCTACACGGGTCTTTGGTGATGGTCGATGTACATGGCAAACGTAGAGGTACTATGCTTCGGTCGTCGTGGTACTTGGCGATAGTAGTGGTACAAGGGTTGTAGCCGGCCTTGTCGGTTCATCGTGTAGTCGTAAACGTTCCGTAGATGTTCATGTCGTCGAAACCGTTCGGATCTTGGAGCGATGGTAGTCGTTCACTTGACGGTCTCGACGGATTCGAAAGGGTACTTGGCGGTCTGTCGTGGTACTTGGCGATGTTCCCTGTTCAATGGTCGTTGGACTTGGCGTCCCAGCCCGTAGTCGTTCGGGCATCATGGAAGAGCTTGACGCTCACGGGGTCTCGGTCTCGACAAGAGAAGGCAGCGGGGCAACGTCCTTGACGGATGCAGCTTATGCAGAGGAACCATGGCGAGGTCGAAGGTGGGGTCTTGAGCAGGAGGTGTCCACACCTGGAGCAGAGGAGGTGGTCGACGTCGTGCACGAGGCGAGGTCGATGATGGTCGCAGGTTGAGGGTGCTGCAGGCGGGAGCGGCTGAAGATGGTGGTGGAGCCACACAGCTCGACGGAAGCAGGGGCGGCGGAGCTCGCGCATCGGGCGGTGACACTGGACGAGGAGGAGGCTTGGCAGCCGTTCTGGAGCAGGGAAGCAGAGGGGGCGACTGGCGTCGGGCCATGGGCGGCAGCAGGGGCAGGGTAGAGCAGAGGGGACGACGGGCGTCGGCGAGATGGTGCAGCAGCTGCTGCTGGCAACAAGGTCGAGGCGGGTTGGTAGCGCTGAGGAGAAGCAGGAGGAAGGCCATGGCGGAGGAAGAGCGGCACCGGGGTTTGGAGGAGGACGAGCGAGGGGATCGACGTGTAGAGGATGCAGCGTCGCGGAGAGAGCGAAGGGAGAGAGGGGATCGAGCAGGGAGAAAAAGGTCACGGGTGAGAGGAGGGTTCGAGTGCAGTGCCTCTCCTGGCGGCGCGAGGGAGGGATCGAGAGGGAGAGGTGCGCGAGGGATCGGGCTTAGGAAGGCTAGGGTTAGAAAGGAGGCTGGGCCTTAGAGGAAAATGGGCCTAGGGTTAGTAGGCGCTGGCTGAGCTAATGGGCCGACCGGGTGGCCGAGGCCCAGGTAGCTGCTGCTGCTGCTTTTCTATTTCTTCAGACAGAAAAACAAAAAGGAAATAGCAGGAAAAAAAGGAGAGGAGCTAGAGAAATATAAAAATATACTCGTGATCCTAAAAATGTGCTCTATTTAACAAAATTGGTTTGGAGATTTTTAAAGGAAGTAAAAATAATTCAAGTTTGAATTAAATTCAAACTTGAACCATTTTCAACCCTAACCAAAACAATTTCAATAGAGATGAAATTTGACAAAGAGGCTAGGTGCATGGTGTTAGAATATTGAGGCAAAGATGAACATTAAAAGAGAAGGGAACGTGACACTTGCCAAAAGAAGGAAGTAGAGGGAAGGAGAAGGTGATGAAGCAAGATTCATGCACGGAACATGCAACAACTTAATATGTATGAAAAACACACAATGCACATGATGACATGATGACTTGCAACATGATGCAATGATGAATGCAAAGAACCAAACAAATCACACGACGAAACCCGGAAACCCTGGAAGGCATCTGAAGCTCCGGTCTTGGGGCGTTACAACACTCCACCACTACGAAAGGATCTCATCCCGAGATCTAGAATGGCACCGGAGGGAAAACGGAAGAGAAAGAGAAGAAGTAAGACTAAGTTGCTTCTTTGACAAAACGAGTGAAACCAAAGAACCTTGAAGAGGTTAATCCATCTCGAGAAAAGAATACAATGGAGATAAACGAAGTTGAAAGCACTCCGTTAGAAAATAGGAACAAGGAAGAACGAATTCGGACAACACTCGAGTTGAAAAGTGATACAAGACTTGATAAAATGAAAGAGCTTGAGCAAAAGGACACAACACTCCGGTTGAAAGGATAAGCACGAATCAAACATGATCTTTACAAGACCAGAAGATGGGTTGAAGAGAGCAACATCACAATGGCTCCGGAACAAAAGAATAGAAGATAGATAATTGAAATAGAAGAATGGAGAAGAAAATGCCATCTTATGCCACAAGAGAGGTTGAAGAGGCATCTTTAGGTGAAGGGTCGAACGGAGTTGTTGGAACACCAACAACGAAAAGAATAGGCTTGATATGGTCTTATAGAAGGCATCCCAACGTTATGAGGTGACAACTTGCCACTCATGGAAAAGATTGGATTGATAACAACGAGGAGACGAGAAACTTATTTCACCGGGAGGATAAATGAAGAACTTGGATCATTTATGAGCACCACAATTAGCAATGATCCTTAGGGAAAGCTTAAGGTGAAATATAGCCCAAGATAACTCAAATGACGAGATTGATGGATTTAAAATATCTCATTCTTGATAACTTGTGAATCATGAAACACGAAGGAAAATTACCAAAAATGACATAACACCACCTCAAAAGATAAGATAGAACGAATTGGACTTTGGGATGCAAGATGAATAATGCTTGAACTCCTTTGAAAAGAATCTTGATGAGCACTTCGAGAAGGAATTAAATCCTTGATGAACCATCATGTAGAACCTCCATGAAGAACTCCGGCAACAAAAGAAATGATCAAACGGAAGGAAAGAGAGGTCGAAAAACACAAGGTGAAACCTTGTAATGCTTTAGATGTATCTTCGAGATGATATAATTGCGAGAGCTTGGAACTCCGGAAAAGAAAGATGAGCTATTGAAACCAAGAATTTGGTGAGCCTCCAGAATAAGGAATTAAACACTTGGATGAACAAGAATAAGAATTATGTTATGCTTATCCTTCACCAATTAAATTGATGGCAATGAACGGATTTAGCATATTGCTTATTCTCATAGATAGGATTAAGATGGATATAGCACAAACTTGAGAAAGGTCTTCAATGATCCACCGGTAGGATTGAAAAGAACGAAAGAGTTGATATGATAAACAAATGACGAGAAGTCTTGAATGAACCACCGTAAGAATTGATTATGAACGAAGTAAAGATAAAGAAACACCGGGAAGAATTATGAAATGAACGAAGATACTTGAGAGGATTTAGATACATGAGAACGAAGAGATCACGAGCCAAAAAGAGAATGTTTGAACGATGCACCGGTATGATTAGGAGAATGATAGCTGAAGGCTGAGAATGAATAAGTCTTCTGAAATGATGGGCTCCGGATAATCAAACTGAAAAGACTCCTGAATTGCTCCGGATAGGTGAAAAGAATATCTCGCAATCAAAAACAATTATGAGAGGATGACATGAAGCTATAGCCATGAATCTTGAAGAGAATGGAAAAGATTGAGAGCAAATCTTCTTCGATCTTCAAATGTTGAGAATACCGATGAGAAACACCACCAAGAATTATTTTGACACTCCGGAATGAAGAATGGAAAGGTTGAGCCAACGATGAAAAGAATTTGACAGATCTTGGAGAGCACTTTTGACTGATGATAAATCATTCTTACGTCAAACTTCAAAAAGAAATTTGAGAATAGCTCCGGGAAAATTAGAAGAGTCAAGTAAGATCCTGGAAAAAGACCTGTGGGTTAGGGCCCACTCAAAAGAAAACACCGTTGAACAATTTAAAAGAAAGATTGCACCGGTTGAATTAAATGGCTTGAGTGAGATAACAGACTCGAGATATCTTGAACACTCCGGAACAAATGAATAGCGAAGAGTGGATGATTATGAGGTGCACCGGCATGAGAAGGTATTTGAAACGAGGAAAAAGGATATGATCAACACCAAAGCTTGATTTGAATCCACCGGAGAAGAAAACGAGTGATGAGAGACGAACTTGAAGCTTCATTAGCATCTTCTGAGAATCAACGGATAAGAACATTGACGGAAAAGAATGGAGAGACTTCCAATCAATAAGATGGATACTCGATTAAGAAAACTGAGTCCTTGAAGAAAACAAGGGAGGGAGGGAGAGAAAACAAAGGCAACTTGGAGACGGATGAAACAAACACCGTTGTGAAGAACTGATACTTGATCTTGCGGTTGTTGAAATGATCGGATCCACTTGAAGAGAAACACACCGGTTGAAAAGAATTGACATGACAATCTCGATTATCAAGAAGGATTAGTATTCACATAGAGATATGAGAACACCTCTTAGGGAAGGTATGGAATCAACACTTGACATTGAAGCAACTCGAATACCACAACTCAAAACAAAACAAAAGGATTGGCTTGCAGAATAAGCCGGAACAAACATATGATAGAGATTTCGTCCGAAGTTTTCGTGGTGGGGCCTACACGGGCTCGATCGTACAGCACCATCATGTACAAGGCACTGCACATGACATACGAAGCGTCCCCGAGTCGGCATATCCAAGGACTCTTTAAGACACAACGAGACCACTATAAAACCAACCGTGAATAGGCGGACCACTAGACGTCGAACCCCAATTTCATATCATACATCTGTCGGAAAGATATCCTAAGATCTACTTGAATTCCCACTTATAAACTCCCAAAATTTTCCGGTTATGCAATCAGGTGTTGGGGATACAGGGGAAGCATAATTTATCACCCAAAACTAGCAAATCCTACATCCAGCTGTATCCATCCTTCAACACATAACCAAAAAAAACTTCGGAAATCGTCTACCTCAACCTTCGAAAAGCATCCGTTATACGAGTTATGGCAATACTCCCGAACTCCCGCCCCAGTACTGGGTGGCGTCAAGGTTATCTCACCAACAACTGCATACAAGAGATTTTCGATGTCGGTGAACTAAACTCAGGTATTCCAGAACTGCAACAATAAATTGAGACGACAACACCTCGGAGCTCAACTCCCCGGGACACTGCCACAACCCCTAAATGACAGGAGGCACCAAGAACAATGTTCTCATCACAAATCGATCGGAACGATTCCAAGATACCCGTGTGATCCTAAATTTTTTTAGTGAAATTTGAGAAGAGAAGAGACAAAACTCTATGCCAGGATGCCTTACCAGAGAGATGAAGGGACTGGGGAGTAAAAATAATTCCTAAACTCTCCGATATATAATTCCTAAATGACTCAAAACATTTTTATAGACTCAACTCGACAGCTAATTCGATCAAGCAGTGGGGGCTCCTAAGGTCGGGGAAGGCTCTGATTACCAACTTGTAACGCCCTCGATGCGGCTATATCTCCCACGTGTTGAAGCACAGTTTAGAGGCATAACCGCATTGAAAGGAATGTCGCAAGTGAGGTAATCTTCGCAAACAACCCATGTAATACAATAAGGGAAACGATACATAGTTGGCTTACACTCGCCACTTCACACAAATACATTAATACAGCATTACAACATCCAAATACAATCAAGGTCTGACTACAGAACCAAAATGAAAGAAGAACCCCAAAGGCGAGAAGGTCCCCGATCAACCCCAACTGGGCTCCACTACTGATCGACTAGAACGAAACAACATAAAGAACAAGATCTTCGTCGAGCTCCTCCTGAGCTTGGTTGCGTCATCTGCACGGACTCATCGGCACCTGCAAACTGGTTTTGGAAGTATCTGTGAGCCACGGGGACTCAGCAACATCACACCCTCGCGATCAAGACTATTTAAGCTTATAGGTAAGGCAAGGTAATATGAGGAGCTGCAGCAAGCGACTAGCATATATGGTGGCTAACATAAGCAAATGAGAGCAAGAAGAAAGGCAAACGCACGGTCGAACAACTATGATCAAGAAGTGATCCTAGAACAACCTACGTCAAGCATTACTCCAACACCGTGTTCAATTCCCGGACTCCGCCGGAAAGAGACCATCACGGTTACACACGCGGTTGATGTACTTTAATTAAGGTCAACTTCAGGTTTTCTACAACCGGACATTAACAAATTCCCATCTTCCCATAACCACGGGCACAGCTTTCGAAAGTTCATAACCCTGCAGGGGTGTCCCAACTTAGCCCATCACAAGCTCTCACGGTCAACGAAGGATAAACCTTCTCCCGAGACATTCCGATCAGACTCGGCATCCCGGTTCTACAAGACAACTTCGAGTTTAAAGAGGGCATGACATGGCAAAGTGCACAAGCAAAACTACAAGTTAAGTGGAGCTCAATATGCAACGAGTTGCATATTGACGAAACACCACAACAAGTTATTTAGTTCGATCTCGTTTATGTACCCAACAATATTAAATGTTGTTAAACATGGCAAGAGGTGGAGCAGATGAAAACTACCTATCTAGGAAAGTTTAAATGAGGCTGGAACAACAACCAACAAGTCCGGAAACTCCTCATGTGCATATTTTAAGGTTTGGTACTGCTCTGCCCTAAACAATATTTTAGAGTTGTTAAACATGCAAAGAGGTGAATCATAACAAAACTATACCATTTAAACAATTTAAATGGGGCCGGATATAACAAACAACAAATCTGGTAAATCCCCACGTGCATTTAGTAATTAATGCAAACAACAGTTTTAAACATTTTAATTGTTGTTATCATGATGCGGATGGCATGTGCAAGTTTTATGCAATATTTATGAAAAAGTTGATAAGAGCATTTTATGAAGAATTTGTCACCGTGGTAGAAAGAAAGGGGTGCCATGACGACGAAACGGAAATGGTGCCATGGCAACATTCCGGTTCCGGTAACTCGATTGAGATGCCGGTGAAAAGAAAGTGTGATGGGAGCGAGTCACGCAAGGATGGTGGGGTGATCCCGGATACCAGGTTCCCACGGGTCGACGGTATGGCAAACAAGGGGAGACGTGTAATGACAACTCGGACACGGTGCAAACGCGGACATCACATACAACATGCATTTGTCCACGGTGGTTGGTCCGGCAGTTATATCTTCCAAGGGTGCATTTCGAGGCAGAACGAGTCGGTGCAAAGTAGAGTAAGTAGTGGTACACGTCTCGGAGAAGGACTTGACGCATTCGATGTTTCCGAGGGCGATGGTAGGGGAACTTGGCGTTAGTGCTACACGGGTCTTCGGTGACGGTCGATGTACATGGCAAACGTAGAGGTACTATGCTTCGGTCGTCGTGGTACTTGGCGATAGTAGTGGTACAAGGGTTGTAGCCGGCCTTGTTGGTTCATCGTGTAGTCGTAAACGTTCCGTAGATGTTCATGTCGTCGAAACCGTTCGGATCTTGGAGCGATGGTAGTCGTTCACTTGGCGGTCTCGACGGATTCGAAAGGGTACTTGGCGGTCTGTCGTGGTACTGGGCGATGTTCCCTGTTCA
The DNA here is from genome assembly GCF_003073215.2 of Triticum urartu. Lineage (NCBI taxonomy): Eukaryota > Viridiplantae > Streptophyta > Magnoliopsida > Poales > Poaceae > Triticum > Triticum urartu. The sequence continues at coordinate 426,059,503 of NC_053027.1, forward strand.
ATGGTCGTTGGACTTGGCGTCCCAGCCCGTAGTCGTTCGGGCATCATGGAAGAGCTTGATGCTCACGGGGTCTCGGTCTCGACAAGAGAAGGCAGCGGGGCAACGTCCTTGACGGATGCAGCTTATGCAGGGGAACCATGGCGAGGCCGAAGGTGGGGTCTCGAGCAGGAGGTGTCCACACCTGGAGCAGAGGAGGTGGTCGACATCGTGCACGAGGCGAGGTCGATGACGGTCGCAGGTTGAGGGTGCTGCAGGCGGGAGCGGCTGAAGATGGTGGTGGAGCCACACAGCTCGACGGAAGCAGGGGCGGCGGAGCTCGCGCATCGGGCGGTGACACTGGACGAGGAGGAGGCTTGGCAGCCGTTCTGGAGCAGGGAAGCAGAGGGGGCGACGGGCGTCGGGCCATGGGCGGCAGCAGAGGCAGGGTAGAGCAGAGGGGACGATGGGCGTCGGCGAGATGGTGCAGCAGCTGCTGCTGGCAACAAGGTCGAGGCGGGTTGGTAGCGCCGAGGAGAAGCAGGAGGAAGGCCATGGCAGAGGAAGAGCGGCGCCAGGGTTTGGAGGAGGACGAGCGAGGGGATCGACGTGCAGAGGATGGAGCGGCGCGGAGAGAGCGAAGGGAGAGAGGGGATCGAGCAGGGAGAAAAAGGTCACGGGTGAGAGGAGGGTTCGAGCGCAGTGCCTCTCCTGGCGGCGCGAGGGAGGGATCGAGAGGGAGAGGTGCGCGAGGGATCGGGCTTAGGAAGGCTAGGGTTAGAAAGGAGGCTGGGCCTTAGAGGAAAATGGGCCTAGGGTTAGTAGGCGCTGGCTAAGCTAATGGGCCGACCGGGTGGCCGAGGCCCAGGTAGCTGCTGCTGCTTCTTTTCTATTTCTTCAGACAGAAAAACAAAAAGGAAAGAGCAGGAAAAAAAGGAGAGGAGCTAGAGAAATATAAAAATATACTCGTGATCCTGAAAATGTGCTCTATTTAACAAAATTGGTTTGGAGATTTTTAAAGGAAGTAAAAATAATTCAAGTTTGAATTAAATTCAAACTTGAACCATTTTAAACACTAACCAAAACAATTTCAATAGAGATGAAATTTGACAGAGGGGCTAGGTGCATGGTGTTAGAATATTGAGGCAAAGATGAACATTAAAAGAGAAGGGAACGTGACACTTGCCAAAAGAAGGAAGTAGAGGGAAGGAGAAGGTGATGAAGCAAGATTCATGCATGGAACATGCAACAACTAAATATGTATGAAAAACACACAATGCACATGATGACATGATGACTTGCAACATGATGCAATGATGAATGCAAAGAACCAAACAAATCACACGACGAAACCCGGAAACCCTGGAAGGCATCTGAAGCTCCGGTCTTGGGGCGTTACAAAAACATTGAGGGAGAGTTTCGTCAGCACGACGGCATGATGACGGTGATGATGTTCTACCGACGCAGGGCTTCACCTAAGCACCGCTATGATATGACCGAGGTGAATATGGTGGAAGGGGGCACCGCACACGACTAAGGAATGATCACGAGGATCAACTTGTGTGTCATGGGGTGCCCCCTTGCCTCAGTATATAAAGGAGGGAGAGGGGGAGGTGCGGCCGGCCCTATGGGTGCGCCTGGAGGAGTCCTACTCCAACCGGGAGTAGGACTCCCCCCTCTTGCCTTGTTGGAAAAGGAAGGAGGAAGGGAGAAAGAGGAAAGGGGGGCGCCGCTCCCCCTTCCTTGTCCTATTCGGACTAGGGGGAGGGGGCGTGTGGCTTGCCCTGGCCGGCCCTCCTCTTGTCCCTTATGGCCCATGTAGGCCCAATAACCCCCGGGGGGGGGGGGGGGTTCCTGTAACCCCCCGGTACTCCGGTAAAATCCTGATTTCACCCGGAACGTTTCCGATATCCAAATATAGGCTTCCAATATATCAATCTTTATGTCTCAACCATTTCGAGACTCCTCGTCATGTCCGTGATCACATCCGGGACTCCGAACAACCTTCGGTACATCGAAACACAAAAACCCTAATTACGAACGTCACCGAACATTAAGCGTGCGGACCCTACGGGTTCGAGAACTATGTAGACATGACCGAGACACGTCTCCGGTCAATAACCAATAGCAGAACCTGGATGCTCATATTAGCTCCTACATATTCTACGAAGATCTTTATCGGTCAGACCGCATAACAACATACGTTGTTCCCTTTGTCATCGGTATGTTACTTGCCCGAGATTCGATCATCGGTATCTCAATACCTAGTTCAATCTCGTTACCGGCAAGTCTCTTTACTCTTTCCGTAATACATCATCCTGCAACTAACTTATTAGTTGCAATGCTTGCAAGGCTTGAGTGATGTGCATTACCGAGAGGGCCCAGAGATACCTCTTCGACGATCGGAGTGACAAATCCTAATCTCGAAATACGCCAACCCAACAAGTACCTTCGGAGACACCTGTAGATCACCTTTATAATCACCCAGTTATGTTGTGACGTTTGGTAGCACATAAAGTGTTCCTCCGGTAAAGGGAGTTGCATAATCTCATAGTCATAGGAACATGTATAAGTTATGAAGAAAGCAATAGCAACAAACTAAACGATCAAGTGCTAAGCTAACAGAATGGGTCAAGTCAATCACATCATTCTCCTAATGATGTGATCCCGTTAATCAAATGACAACTCATGTCTATGGTTAGGAAACATAACCATCTTTGATTGACGAGCTAGTCAAGTAGAGGCATACTAGTGACTCTCTGTTTTTGTCTATGTATTCACACATTTATTATGTTTCCGGTTAATACAATTCTAGCATGAATAATAAACATCTATCATGATGTAAGTAAATAAATAATAACTTTATTATTGCCTCTAGGGCATATTTCCTTCAGTCTCCCACTTGCACTAGAGTCAATAATCTAGATTACACAGTAATTATTCTAACACCATGGAGCCTTGGTGCTGATCATGTTTTGCTCGTGGAAGAGGCTTAGTCAGCGGGTCTGCAATATTATTATCCGTATGTATCTTGCAAATTTCTATGTCTCCCACTTGGACTAAATCCCGAATGGAATTGAAGCGTCCCTTGATGTGTTTGGTTCTCTTGTGAAATCTGGATTCCTTCGCCAAGGCAATTGCACCAGTATTGTCACAAAAGATTTTCATTGGACCCAATGCACTAGGTATGACACCTAGATCGGATATGAACTCCTTCATCCAGACTCCTTCATTTGCTGCTTCCGAAGCAGCTATGTACTTCGCTTCACATGTAGATCCCGCCACGACGCTTTGTTTAGAACTGCACCAACTGACAGCTCCACCATTCAGTAAAAACACGTATCCGGTTTGCGATTTAGAATCGTCCGGATCAGTGTCAAAGCTTGCATCAACGTAACCATTTACGATGAGCTCTTTGTCACCTCCATATACGAGAAACATATCCTTTTCAGGTATTTCAGGATGTTCTTGACCGCTGTCTAGTGATCCACTCCTGGATTACTTTGGTACCTCCCTGCTAGACTTATAGCAAGGCACACATCAGGTCTGGTACACAGCATTGCATACATGATAGAGCCTATGGCTGAAGCATAGGGAACATCTTTCATTTTCTCTCTATCTTCTGTGGTGGTCGGACATTGAGTCTTACTCAACTTCACACCTTGTAACACAGGCAAGAACTCTTTCTTTGCTTGATCCATTTTGAACTTCTTCAAAACTTTATCAAGGTATGTGCTTTGTGAAAGTCCAATTAAGCGTCTTGATCTATCTCTATAGATCTTAATGCCCAATATGTAAGCAGCTTCACCGAGGTCTTTCATTGAAAAAATCTTATTCAAGTATCCCTTTATGCTATCCAGAAATTCTATATCATTTCCAATCAATAATATGTCATCCACATATAATATCAGAAATGCTACAGAGCTCCCACTCACTTTCTTGTAAATACAGGCTTCTCCAAAAGTCTGTACAAAACCAAATGCTTTGATCACACTATCAAAGCGTTTATTCCAACTTCGAGAGGCTTGCACCAGTCCATAAATGGATCACTGGAGCTTGCACACTTTGTTAGCTCCCTTTGGATCGACAAAACCTTCTGGTTGCATCATATACAACTCTTCTTCCAGAAATCCATTCAGGAATGCAGTTTTGACATCCATTTGCCAAATTTCATAATCATAAAATGCGGCAATTGCTAACATGATTCGGACAGACTTAAGCATCGCTACGGGTGAGAAGGTCTCATCATAGTCAATCCCTTGAACTTGTCGAAAACCTTTTGCAACAAGTCGAGATTTTTAGACAGTAACATTACCGTCAGCGTCAGTCTTCTTCTTGAAGATCCATTTATTCTCAATTGCTTGCCGATCAACGGGCAAGTCAACCAAAGTCCACACTTTGTTCTCATACATGGATCCCATCTCAGATTTCATGGCTTCTAGCCATTTTGCGGAATCTGGGCTCACCATCGCTTCTTCATAGTTTGTAGGTTCATCATGATCTAGTAGCATGACTTCCAGAACAGGATTACCGTACCACTCTGGTGCGGATCTTACTCTGGTTGATCTACGAGGTTCGGTAGTAACTTGATCTGAACTTTCATGATCATTATCATTAGCTTCATCACTACACAGAAACTGGTTTCTGTGATGTACTACTTTCCAATAAGGGAGCAGGTACAGTTACCTCATCAAGTTCTACTTTTCTCCCACTCACTTCTTTCAAGAGAAACTCCTTCTCCAGAAAAACTCCGAATTTAGCAACAAAAGTTTTGCCTTCGGATCTGTGATAGAAGGTGTACCCAACAGTCTCCTTTGGGTATCCTATGAAGACACATTTCTCCGATTTGGGTTCGAGCTTATCAGGTTGAAGCTTTTTCACATAAGCATCGTAGCCCCAAACTTTCAGAAACGACAACTTTGGTTTCTTGCCAAACCATAGTTCATAAGGAGTTGTCTCAACGGATTTCGATGGTGTCCTATTTAACGTGAATGCAGCCGTCTCTAAAGCATAACCCCAAAACGATAACGGTAAATCAGTAAGTGACATCATAGATCGCACCATATCTAATAAAGTACGATTACGATGTTCGGACACACCATTACGCTGTGGTGTTCCGGGTGGCGTGAGTTGCGAAACTATTCCGCATTGTTTCAAATGTAGACCAAACTCGTAACTCAAATATTCTCCTCCACGATCAGATCGTAGAAACTTTATTTTCTTGTTACGATGATTTTCAACTTCACTCTGAAATTCTTTGAACTTTTCAAATGTTTCAGACTTATGTTTCATTAAGTAGATATACCCATATCTGCTTAAATCATCTGTGAAGGTGAGAAAATAACGATATCCGCCATGAGCCTCAACATTCATTGGACCACATACATCTGTATCTATGATTTCCAACAAGTCTGTTGCTCTCTCCATAGTACCGAAGAACGGCCTTTTAGTCATCTTACCCATGAGGCACGGTTCGCAAGTACCAAGTGATTCATAATCAAGTAGTTCCAAAAGTCCATCAGTATGGAGTTTCTTCATGCGCTTTACACCGATATGACCTAAACGGCAGTGCCACAAATAAGTTGCACTATAATTATCAACTCTGCATCTTTTGATTTCAACATTATGAATATGTGTATCACTACTATCGAGATTCATCAAAAATAGACCACTCTTCAAGGGTGCATGACCATAAAAGATATTACTCATATAAATAGAACAACCATTATTCTCTGATTTAAATGAATAACCATCTCGCATCAAACAAGATCCAGATATAATGTTCATGGTCAACGCTAGCACCAAATAACAATTATTTAGGTCTAATACTAATCCCGAAGGTAGATACAGAGGTAGCGTGCCGACCGCGATCACATCGACTTTGGAACCATTTCCCACGCGCATCGTCACCTCGTCCTTAGCCAATCTTTGCTTAATCCATAGCCCCTGTTTCGAGTTGCAAATGTTAGCAACAGAACCAGTATCAAATACACAGGTGCTACTGCGAGCATTAGTAAGGTACACATCAATAACATGTATATCACATATACCTTTGTTCACTTTGCCATCCTTCTTATCCGCCAAATACTTGGGGCAGTTCCGCTTCCAGTGACCAGTCTGCTTGCAGTAGAAGCACTCAGTCTCAGGCTTAGGTCCAAACTTGGGTTTCTTCTCCTGAGCAGCAACTTGTTTGCTGTTCTTCTTGAAGTTCCCTTTCTTCTTCCCTTTGCCCTTTTTCTTGAAACTGGTGGTCTTATTAACCATCAACACTTGATGCTCCTTCTTGATTTCTACCTCCGCGGCTTTTAGCATCGCGAAGAGCTCAGGAATAGTTTTATTCATCCCTTGCATATTATAGTTCATCACAAAGCTTTTGTAGCTTGGTGGCAGTGATTGAAGAACTCTGTCAATGACACTATCAACAGGAAGATTAACCCCTAGTTGAGTCAAGTGATTATGATACCCAGACATTTTGAGTACATGTTCACTGACAGAACTATTCTCCTCCATCTTGCAGCTATAAAACTTATTGGAGACTTCATATCTCTCAATCCGGGCATTTGCTTGAAATATTAACTTCAACTCCTGGAACATCTCATATGCTCCATGACGTTCAAAACGTCGTTGAAGACCCGGTTCTAAGCCGTAAAGCATGGCACACTGAACTATCGAGTAGTCATCAGCTTTGCTCTGCCAGACGTTCATAACATCTGGTGTCGTTCCTGCAGCAGGCTAGGCACTTAGCGGTGCTTCTAGGACGTAATTCTTCTATGCAGCAATGAGGATAATCCTCAAGTTATGGACCCAGTTCGTGTAATTGCTACCATCATCTTTCAACTTTGCTTTCTCAAGGAACGCACTAAAATTCAACAGAACAACAGCACGAGCCATCTATCTACAATCAAACATAGACAAGCAAGATACTTTCAGGTACTAAGTTCATGATAAATTTAAGTTCAATTAATCATATTACTTAAGAACTCCCACTTAGAAAGATATCCCTCTAATCCTCTAAGTGATCACGTGATCCAAATCAACTAAACCATGTCCGATCATCACGTGAGATGGAGTAGTATCAATGGTGAACATCAATATGTTGATCATATCTACTATGTGATTCACGCTCGACCTTTCGGTCTCCGTGTTCCGAGGCCATATCTGTTATATGCTAGGCTCGTCAAGTTAAACCTGAGTATTCCGCATGTGCAACTGTTTTGCACCCGTTGTATTTGAACGTAGAGCCTATCACACCCGATCATCACGTGGTGTCTCAGCATGAAGAACTTTCGCAACGGTGCATACTCAGGGAGAACACTTATACTTTGATAATTTAGTGGGGAATCATCTTATAATGCCACCGTCAATCAAAGCAAGATAAGATGCATAAAAGATAAACATCACATGCAATCAATATAAGTGATATGATATGGCCATCATCATCTTGTGCTTGTGATCTCCATCTCCGAAGCACCTTCATGATCACCATCGTCACTGGCGCGACACCTTGATCACTATCGTAGCATCGTTGTCGTCTCGCCAATCTTATGCTTCCACGACTATCGCTACCGCTTAGTGATAAAGTAAAGCATTACAGCGCAATTGCATTGCATACAATAAAGCGACAACCATATGGCTCCCGCCAGTTGCCGATAACTCGGTTACAAAACATGATCATCTCATACAATAAAATTTAGCATCATGTCTTGACCATATCACATCACAACATGCCCTGGAAAAACAAGTTAGACGTCCTCTACTTTGTTGTTGCAAGTTTTACGTGGCTGCTACGGGCTTAGCAAGAACCGTTCTTACCTACGCATCAAAACCACAATGATAGTTTGTCAAGTTGGTGTTGTTTTAACCTTCGCAAGGACCGGGCGTAGCCACACTTGGTTCAACTAAAGTTGGAGAAACTGACACCCGCCAGCCACCTGTGTGCAAAGCACGTCGGTAGAACCAGTCTCGCGTAAGTGTACGCGTAATGTCGGTCCGGGCCACTTCATCCAACAATACCGCCGAACCAAACTGGTAAGCAGTATGACTTATATCGCCCACAACTCACTTGTGTTCTACTCGTGCACAACATCAACGCATAAAACCTAGGCTCGGATGCCACTGTTGGGGAACGTAGTAATTTCAAAAAAAATCCTACGCACACGCAAGATCATGGTGATGCATAGCAACGAGAGGGGAGAGTGTTGTCTACGTACCCTCGTAGACCGGCAATGGAAGTGTTGACACAACGTAGAGGAAGTAGTCGTACGTCTTCCCGATCCGACCGATCCAAGTACCGAACGTACGACACCTCCGAGTTCTGCACACGTTCAACTCGGTGACGTCCCTCGAGTTCCGATCCAGCAAAATGTTGAGGGAGAGTTTCGTCAGCACGACGGCGTGATGATGGTGATGATGTTCTACCGACGCAGGGCTTCGCCTAAGCACCGCTACGATATGACCGAGGTGAATATGGTGGAAGGGGGCACCGCACACGGCTAAGGAACGATCACGAGGATCAACTTGTGTGTCATGGGGTGCCCCTGTGCCTCAGTATATAAAGGAGGGAGAGGAGGAGCTGCGGCCGGTCCTATGGGTGCGCCTGGAGGAGTCCTACTCCAACCGGGAGTAGGACTCCCCCCTCTTGCCTTGTTGGAAAAGGAAGGAGGAAGGGAGAAAGAGGAAAGGGGGGCGCCCCCCCCCCCTTCCTTGTCCTTTTCGGACTAGGGGGGAGGGGGCGCGCGGCCTGCCCTGGCCAGCCCTCCTCTTCTCCCTTATGGCTCATGTAGGCCCAATAACCCCCGGGGGGGTTCCGGTAACCCCCCGGTACTCCGGTAAAATCCCGATTTCACCCGGAATGTTTCCGATATCCAAATATAGGCTTCCAATATATCAATCTTTATGTCTCGACCATTTCGAGACTCCTCATCATGTCCGTGATCACATCCGGGACTCCGAACAACCTTCGCTACATCAAAACACAAAAACCCTAATTACGATCGTCACCGAACTTTAAGCGTGCGGACCCTACGGGTTCGAGAACTATGCAGACATGACCGAGACACATCTCCGGTCAATAACCAATAGCGGAACCTGGATGCTCATATTGGCTCCTACATATTCTACGAAGATCTTTATCGGTCAGACCGCATAACAACATACGTTGTTCCCTTTGTCATCGGTATGTTACTTGCCCGAGATTCAATCGTCGGTATCTCAATACCTAGTTCAATCTCGTTACCGGCAAGTATCTTTACTCGTTCCGTAATACATCATCCTGCAACTAACTTATTAGTTGCAATGCTTGCAAGGCTTGAGTGATGTGCATTACTGAGAGGGCCCAGAGATACCTCTTCGACAATCGGAGTGACAAATCCTAATCTCGAAATACGCCAACCCAACAAGTACCTTCGGAGACACCTGTAGAGAACCTTTATAATCACCCAGTTACGTTGTGACGTTTGGTAGCACACAAAGTGTTCCTCCGATAAACGGGAGTTGCATAGTCTCATAGTCATAGGAACATGTATAAGTTATGAAGAAAGCAATAGCAACAAACTAAACGATCAAGTGCTAAGCTAACGGAATGGGTCAAGTCAATCACATCATTCTCCTAATGATGTGATCCCGTTAATCAAATGACAACTCATGTCTATGGTTAGGAAACATAACCATCTTTGATTAACGAGCTAGTCAAGTAGAGGCATACTAGTGACTCTCTGTTTTTGTCTATGTATTCACACATGTATTATGTTTCCAGTTAATACAATTCTAGCATGAATAATAAACATTTATCATGATATAAGGAAATAAATAATAACTTTATTATTGCCTCTAGGGCATATTTCCTTCAACCTGTGGGTTAGGGCCCACTCAAAAGAAACACCATTGAAAAGATTGCTTGAAAAGAGAGATTGCAGTGGTTGAATTAAATGGCTTGAATGAGATAACAACCTCGAGATATCTTGAACGGATTGATAAAGGAGACACCAATCTTCTAATATATCTTCAGCACTCCGGATACAAAAATAGCAAGAGGTGGATGCTTAAGAGGTGCGTCGGCATGAGAAAACCTTTGAAACAAGGAAAGGAATATGATCACACTGAATGCTTGAGTTGGATCCACCGGAGAAGAAAAAGAACGAAGAATGATGAACTTGAAGCTCCGTTAGAATCTTCATGAGAATCACCGGATAAGACTATTAACAGAAAAGAATGGAGAGACTTCACATCAATAAGATGGATACTTGATTAATAAATATTAGTTAGAAAAAAAAGGGGGGGGGGGGGGGGAAAAACAAAGGCAACTTGGGGAAGATGAAACAAACAACATTGGAAAAAAATGACAGGTGATCTTGCGGATGTTGAAATGATCGGATCCACTTGAAGAGAAGCACACTGGTTGAGAAGAAATTGAGATGACAAACTCGATGATCAAGAAGGATTAGTATTCACATAGGAATATGAGAACACCGCTTAGGAAAGGTATGGAATCAACACTTGACATTGAAGCAACTCGAATACCACAACAAAAACAAAACAAAGGATTGGCTTGCAAAATAAGCCAGAACAAACATATGATAGATCCCATATCGTATCATGTGTCTGTTGGAAAAATATTCTAGGAGCTACTTGAATTCCCACTTATAAACTCCCGAAACTTTCTGGTTATGCAATCAGGTGTTGGGGATACAGGGGAAGCATAATATCTCACCCAAAACTTGCAAATCCTACATCCAGCTGTATCCATCCTTCAACACATAACCAAGAAACCTTCGGAAATCGTTTACCTCAACCTTCGAAAAGCATCCGTTATACGAGTTATGGCAATACTCCTAAACTTCCGCCCCAGTACTGGGTGGCGTCGAGGTTATCTCACCAAAAACAGCATAAAAGAGATTTTCGATGTTGGCGAACTCAGGTATTCCAGAACTGCAACAATAAAATCGTGACGACAACACCTCAAAGCTCAACTCCCCGGGACACTGCCACAACCCCTAACTGTCTGGAGGCACCAAGAACAATGTTCTCGTCACAAAACCATCGGAACGATTCCAAGATACCCGCGTGATCCTAAAAAAATCGTGAAATTTGAGGAGAGAAGAGTCAAAACTTCTGCGTCAGGAGGCCTCACCAGAGCGACGAAGGGACTGAAGAGTAAAAAGAATCCTACTCTCTGATATATATAATCCTAAGACTAAAAACATTTTGTTCTAGACTAAACAACGTCAGCGATTCGATCAAGCAGGGGGCTCCTAAGTCGGGGATGGCTCTGATTACCAACTTGTAACACCCACAATGCGGCTATATCTCCCATGTGTCGGGGCACGACATAGAGGCATAGCCGCATGGTACTCATGTCGCAAGAGAGGTAATCTTTACACATCGCATGTACTGAATAAGAAAGGGGTAAAGAGTTGGATTACAACCGCCACTTCACACAATACATAAATATATCATACATCATCCAAAATACAAACAAGGTCCGACTACGGAACCAAAATAAAGAAAGACAACCCCAAATGCTAGATCCCCGATCGTCCCAACTGGGCTCCACTACTGATCACCTGGAAACGAAACAACACAACGAACATGAGCTTCATAAAGGTCCCACTTGAGATGGGTTGTGTCATCTGCACTGGTATCACGGCTACACACGCGGTTGATTCATTTTAATTAAGTTAAGTGTCAAGTTATCTACAACCGGATATTAACAAATTCCCATCTGCCCGTAACCGCGGGCATGGCTTTCGAAAGTTCAAACCCCGCAGGGGTGTTCCAACTTAGCCCATCACAAGCTCTCATGGTCAACGAAGGATATTCCTTCTCCTGGGAAGACCCGATCAGTCTCGGAATCCCAGTTACAAGACATTTCGACAATGGTAAAACAAGACCAGCAAAGCCGCCCGATGTGCCGACATCCTGATAGGAGCTGCACATATCTCGTTCTTAGGGCAACACCGGATTGTCCAAGATTCCGGTAGGCCAGCCTAGAGTTGCTCCCTGGTGGCCACCAGCGACTGACAGGTTCGGACCAACACTTAGACAAGCACTGGCCCGGGGGAGGGGGTTAAAATAAAGATGACCCTCGGGAGCGCAACTCCCAAGGGAAAAAGGTAGGTGGTGGTGAGGCAACTGGTAAAACCAAGGTTGGGCCTTGCTGGAGGAGTTTTATTCAAAGCAAACTGTCAAGGGGTTCCCATAACACCCAACCGTGTAAGGAACGCAAAATCAAGGAACATAACACCGGTATGACGGAAACTAGGGCGGCAAGAGTGGAACAAAACACCAGGCATAACGCCGAGCCTTCCACCCTTTACCAAGTATATAGATGCATTAAATAAACAATATATATAGTGATATCCCACAATATCCATGTTCCAACATGGAACAAACTTCAACTTCACCTGCAACTAGCAATGCTATAAGAGGGGCTGAGCAAAGCGGTAACATAGCCAAACAATGGTTTGCTAGGAAAGGTGGTTTAGAGGCTTGACATGGCAATATGGGAGGCATGATATAGCAAGTGGTAGGTAGCGCGACATAGCAATAGAGCGAACAACCAAAAAGCAAAGATAGAAGTGATTTCAAGGGTATGGTCATCTTTCCTGAGATCCCCCAAGGAAGAAGAGCGAGTCCGTGAAGAAGACAAACAGACGTAGTCGAACGGATCCTCACAAACGCAACGTTACCGGAACTAACACGAAGAAGCAACACCGAAAAGGAGCAAACATCAAGGTGAACAACCATCACATAAACATGACATGATGCACAACCAAGTATGATGCATGTCCGGTTTAATGAGGCATGGCATGGAAAAGTGAACAAACAATACTACAAATTAAGTGGAGCTCAATATGCAATGAGTTGCGTATTGACGGAACACCACATTCAAGTTATTTGGTTCGATCTCGTTTATGTACCCAACAATATTAAATGTTGATTAACATGGCAAGAGGTTAAGAAAATGAAAACTACCTAACTAGGCAAGTTTAAATGAGGCCGGAACAACAAGCAACAAGTCCGGAAAAATCCTCATGAGCATATATTAGATTTGGTACTGTTATGCCCTGAACCATATTTTAAAGTTGTTAAACATGCAAAGCAAGTACACCATGTTAAACTAGGTATTTTTCTACCCCATTTACATATAAAGTTTATTAAAAACCGAGCTACGGTTATTAAGTTATGAATTAAAGCATTTTAGCATGAAAATAGGAAAATTATATGAAAACAACAATTTAAACATTTTAAACATGGATGAAAGTTGCAAATTATTAATCTACACAAAATTCTAAGCAAGTTTCATATATTAAATTTTTACATGTGATGCATGGTTGGTGAGTTATTAAATGCAAGAAGAACAGGGGCTTTTCTGTAAAATAGTCGTCTCTGGAATATTGGCAAAATCCGCAAGACTAGGGAAAAACCATAGCGGGCCGAATCTGGCTGGCCCAAAAGTGCATGGGCGGCTCGGGTGCATGCTCACATCGGGCCATCTCTGGCCGAAACTGGAGCTGGGCCGGCTCTGGGAGAGGCCCACGCGGGGCTCTGGAGCGGGCCTTGACGATGGCTGGAGAGGAGGCGGCCCACGCGGGAATCATAGGGGAGCTGGTTGGGCCTTGCTCGGTGCGGTGGGACGAGCCCGAGTTGGTCTGGATCGGACTGCGGTCAACGCTCGACCGGAACGAGCGTAGCGAGAGTAGGGGAAGTCAGCGGTGGCGCGAGATGCAGCCGACGTGAGGTTCAGGACGACAGCAGGCGGCGGGATCCGGCCAGGATGGGCCGTGCTTGGAGGAGGAGGCGGATCCAGCCGGACCTGGAGGAAGCCGTCGGCGAGCTTGGCTCCTGCGGACCTGGCGGTTCAGGGACTTGGCGAGGCGGAGGGAGGCAGACACGGCAGCGGCGGCGTCGAAGCCCTGTCCATGGCGGCAGAGAGGGAGCAGAGAGATTAGAGACAGAGAGGAAAAGAGAGACGGTCGGGGAAGTGGCTACACTGGCCTGGTTTGGTCGCCGGTGGCACTCGGCGGGAGGAAGATCCGGTGAAGGAGAAGAAGACGACAGGGCCGGAGGTCTCCGGTGGCTTGCGTGCTCGGGGACGGGAGGACACAGGGGACGGGGAAGCTTTGGATCGGGAGCTCCTCTCTCGATTGTGCAGCAAGGCGGGGAGGCTGCGGGCGATCCGCGGGCGAGGTGGGTCGAGGGGATGCTTGTTGGGTGGCGCTGAAATTGAGGACAAGGTGGGGATCGAGAGCTGGTGTCTGGTTGGTGCGAAGGGGGTCCCGAGGTGGGAGAAAAACAGTGGCGGAGGAGGAGGATTTGATGGATGGGACATCTCCCTAGATTTTATGGTTTGGTCCTCTTATATATAGTGGTGGGATTAAGTTTAGGGGCTATCTCCTCCCTCCGATCAAAATCGAATGGTCGGGAAAAATAGGCTAGGGAGTCCAAGTAAGAAAACAGTGATGTTTTGTAGATGTTTGGGGATGATCCGGACCCAACGGTGACGACTGCCCGGGTTGGGTCCGGGGAAGTTTCGGACACGCACACGAGGGGTCGGTTGGAACTTGCACTACAAAAAAAAGACACATCCGTGACATTTTGGGCCGAACAATTTTTTTTCTGTCATACATATGACACTTCTATGATGATAATTGTGACAAACCCCGGTATCATCATAGATGTGGTGGGCTCCTACTTCTATGACAAAAAATCATGACAGAAAATGGGCTTTTCGTCCTGGGCTGGCCAGAGACGCAGCTGCATGACATTCTTTGGGCCGTCCATGACGGAAAAAACCATGGTAGAAGCGAGGGCGAGGAAAATTTCGGGGAGTTCCCAGTTACGGTGGGAGGTCGGGGGCCGAGCGATGCGCGTTTCTCTCATACACGTACGCGCGTGTGTGCGAGGCGTTGGCTCTAACTGAACCCGAGCGAGGTGTTGGGCTCTAACTGAACCCGAGCGATTACACTGCAGGCTACGCGTTACTGAACCCGAGCGATCGATCGATGGCTATTAACTGAACCCAATCGAGCATTTCCTTCGCTACTGCTGCTAACTGAAGCCGATCGATGCTGCCTCTGGATGAACAGTGAGCGTTGCAGGGGGGTTTGGATGAACAGTTCCCGTTGGGGGTGGATGAACAGGACCCCGTGGTGTTGCCTCTGGATGAACTGGACCCCGATCGATCGAGCCGGTTGGGGCTGGATGAATAGGACCCCGTGGAGGGCTGGATGAACAGGACCACCCCGTGGAGGGCTGGATGAACAGTAGACGGTGGAGGGCAGAATGACCACTCCGTTTTGCGGTACGCCATACCCCTCCCGATCAATAGGACCCCCGTTTTGACCGTAAGAGGTCCGTTTCCTCCGTTTTGCGGTACGCCACACCCCTCCCGATGAACAGGATCCCGTTTTGAACGTGGCCGGTCGAACACAAGGCTGTTTCCTCCGTTCTGTGGTACGCCAGGCCTCTTTTCCATCGCCTGTTCTGTTCAAGCCCTCCCGATGAACACGATGCATTCCGTTGCCTCCTCATGAACACGCCGCATTCCGTTGCCTCCCCATGAACACGACGCATTCCGTTGCCTCCCCATGAACACGATGACGACGCTGTTTCTCCGTTCTGACCCAGCCATGTTTACGAGCCCTCGCCGTACGTATGCGCGAGTAGGCGTTCGAGACTCCGCTCGTATGTACACATACGTGGCCGTATTTTCTTTCTTGCACCCTAGCCGCCTCTACTACGACACGTGCACGCCTCTACATCGACCAGTATATATGTACGTACACGTTCGCGACCAGAATGACAACGCTACATACGCTTTGACCAGGTGGGTCCCGACTGTCAGGCACTTCCTTGCGTGCGAAGATGTAGCTGGTGGGTCCCAGCAGTCAGGGGGGCGAAATACGGTGGCCCGTCCGGTGGGTCCTGCTGTCAGGTGGAGGAATAATTATTTTGCACGTAATAAGGAGGCACTTCCTTGCTGCGGCCGTGGACCTAGCTGTCAGCCTCTCCACGTACAGTCCATGTCCGATGGAAGCCGTTCCTTGACCACGTTGACCACGCCGCGCCGAGAGCACCAGGGCGGTGGATGACGGCGAGGCCTAGGAAGGGGACGACGAGGAGCCGGGGAAGACGCGGTAGTGGATGCCCACGCGTAGAGGAGTACGAGGGGTCACTGGTTCGCTGCGGTGTGAGGCTGCCGTCGCCGCAGAATAACAGGGGGTGTGGGTGAGTAGAGGGATGGCCTGGCCAGCGGTGGGAGTAGTAGGGGGCGGTGAGGCCTCCGCCGCATCGCAGCCGGCCACGGGAAGCAGGAGCACGAGGCATGGCCGGTGCTGGTTTGGGCGGCTGGAGCAAGAAGACCAGAGGTTGAACAAGCACTACGGCCGTTGGATGGACATCGTAGGGTCACTGGAGCTAGAATCATGCATATTGACTAAGTTGACAAAGCCCTCTGTCGGTGTCAAAACCGGCGGATCTCGGGTAGGGGGTCCCGAACTGTGCATCTAGGCTGGATGGTAACAGGAGGCAAGGGACACGAAGTTTTACCCAGGTTCGGGCCCTCTTGATGGAGGTAAAACCCTACGTCCTGCTTGATTAATATTGATGATATGGGTAGTACAAGAGTAGATCTACCACGAGATTGGAGAGGCTAAACCCTAGAAGCTAGCCTATGGTATGATTGTTGTTTTGAATGTTGTCCTACGGACTAAATCCCTCCGGTTTATATAGACACCGGAGAGGGTTAGGGTTACACAAAGTCAGTTACAAAGGTAGGAGATCTACATATCCGTATCGCCAAGCTTGCCTTGCACGCCAAGGAAAGTCCCTTCCAGACACGGGACGAAGTCTTCAATCTTGTATCTTCATAGTCCAGGAGTCCGGCTGAAGGTATAGTCCGGCCATCCGGACACCCCCTAATCCAGGACTCCCTCAGTAGCCCCTGAACCAGGCTTCAATGACGACGAGTCCGGCGCGCAGTTTGTCTTCGGCATTGCAAGGCAGGTTCGTCCTCCAAGTACTTCATAGAAGATTTTGAACACAAAGATAGTGTCCGGCTCTGCAAAATAAGTTTCCACATATTGCCATAGAGAGAATAATATTTACACAAATCTAATCAGCTGACGTATTCCGTAGTGTGACGCACCACGGCCAAGCCTTTATTCGAATCGTTTTATTATCCCACCTTAGTGCGTCATGCGAGGCGGTTTCCTTGGCACGTCTTGTCAAAGCATAGATCGTGTCCCCTTATTCCGGGATTCTCATCAATACGGGCGTGGGTAACCCAACCGCGCCATTGATTACGGCGCTTGGAGATAAGCGAGTTTTACCAGGCTGGTGGGGACACGTAGTTGCGTCCACCCATATAAGGGGATAAGTGTTGGGGAACATAGCAGAAATTCAAAAATTTCCTACGTGTCACCAAGATCTATCTATGGAGAGACCAGCAACGAGGGGAAGGAGAGTGCATCTACATACCCTTGTAGATCGCTAAGCGGAAGCGTTCAAGTGAACGGGGTTGATGGAGTCGTACTCGTCGTGATTCAAATCACCGATGACCAAGTGCCGAACGCACGGCACCTCCGCGTTCAACACACGTACAGCCCAGTGACGTCTCCCATGCCTTGATCCAGCAAGGAGAGAGGGAGAGGTTGAGGAAGACTCCATCCAGCAGCAGCACAACGGCGTGGTGGTGATGGAGGGGCGTGGCAATCCTGCAGGGCTTCGCCAAGCACCACAGAAGAGGAGGGAGAGAGAGATGCAGGGCTGCACCAACGAGAGATCGAATCGCGTCTTATGGGCAGCCCTGTGCCTCATATATATAGGGAAGGGGAGGGGATGCGCCCCCTCTAGGGTTCCCACCCCTAGGGGGGCGGCAGCCCTAGATGGGGAGCAAGGGGGCGGCCAAGAGGGGATGGGAGAGGGAGGCGCACCAATATGGGCCCTAAGGCCCATATCCCATTAGGGTTTGCCCCCTCTCCATCTCTTAGGCGCATGGGCCTTAGTGGGGCTGGTGCCCTTGGCCCATGTAGGCCAAGGAACACTCCCTACAGCCCATGTGGCCCCCGGGGCTGGTGGCCCCACTTGGTGGACCCCCGGGACCCTCCCGGTGGTCCCGGTACGTTACCGATAAACCCCGAAACTCTTCCGGTGACCAAAACAGGACTTCCCATATATAAATCTTTACCTCTGGACCATTCCGGAACTCCTCGTGACGTCCAGGATCTCATCCGGGACTCCGAACAACATTCGGTAACCACATACAAACTTCCTTTACAACCCTAGCGTCATCGAACCTTAAGTGTGTAGACCCTACGGGTTCGGGAGACATGCAGACATGACCGAGACATTCTCCGGTCAATAACCAACAGCGGGATCTGGATACCCATGTTGGCTCCCACATGTTCCACGATGATCTCATCGGATGAACCACGATGTCAAGGACTTAATCAATCCCGTATACAATTCCCTTTGTCTAGCGGTATTGTACTTGCCCGAGATTCGATCGTCGGTATCCCTATACCTTGTTCAATCTCGTTACCGGCAAGTCTCTTTACTCGTTCCGTAACACATCATCCCGTGATCAACTCCTTGATCACATTGTGCACATTATGATGATGTCTACCGAGTGGGCCCAGAGATACCTCTCCGTTTACACGGAGTGACAAATCCCAGTCTCGATTCGTGCCAACCCAACAGACACTTTCGGAGATACCTGTAATGCACCTTTATAGTCACCCAGTTACGTTGTGACGTTTGGTACACCCAAAGCACTCCTACGGTATCCGGGAGTTGCACAATCTCATGGTCTAAGGAAATGATACTTGACATTAGAAAAGCTATAGCATATGAACTACACGATCTAGTGCTATGCTTAGGATTGGGTCTTGTCCATCACATCATTCTCCTAATGATGTGATCCCGTTATCAACGACATCCAATGTCCATGGTCAGGAAACCGTAACCATCTATTGATCAACGAGCTAGTCAACTAGAGGCTTACTAGGGACATGGTGTTGTCTATGTATCCACACATGTATCTGAGTTTCCTATCAATACAATTATAGCATGGATAATAAACGATTATCATGAACAAGGAAATATAATAATAATCAATTTATTATTGCCTCTAGGGCATATTTCCAACAATAAGGATCCACCTTTTCACATACGCCTTCTTCCTCCTTTGCCTATACATTTTCGTGCACTCGAGCTCCAACGCCCAAGTCCGCACTCCCCACCTCAACCTTCTCCAGCCATGTCCGGAGCGGGAGGCAAGTGGATGGTCTCCTCCGTCACGGAGGGACACATCAAAAAACTAAGGAAGGCCGGATACTTGTCTAACGACATCGCGTACTGGCTTCCCGAAGAGGGGTAGCTCCTCCCCACCCCAAGGCCCCATGAGAGGGTAGTGTTCCTTCCCCACTTCCTCCGTGGACTGGGCTTTCCTATCCACCCATTCATCCGGGGACTCATGTTCTACTACGACCTGGATTTCCATGATCTGGCCCCGAATTTCATCCTCAACATCTCGGCGTTTATCGTCGTGTGTGAGGCTTTCCTCTGCATCCGCCCCCATTTCGGCCTATGGCTCAAGACTTTCAATGTCAAGCCGAAGGTGGTGCACGGCAACCAGGCGGAGTGCGGAGGCGCCATGGTGGGCAAGATGCGCAACGTCTTATGGCTCGAGGGATCCTTTGTGGAGACCCTGAAGGGGTGGCAATCGGGGTGGTTTTACATCACCGAGCCGCGCGACCCTGAGTGGGTCGCAGCCCCCGAGTTTCGGTCCGGACCCCCAACGCGGCTCACGTCCTGGAAAGACACGGGCCTGTCGTGGGGCAACAAAGGAGAGGTGACTGGACCACAAACATGCATCCAAACCCTGGTGGACAAGCAGCTCAAGCTTGTCAACGTAGTCCAGGTCATGCTCATCCGCCGGATCCTCCCGTGTCAACAATGGGCCTTCAATCTGTGGGAGTTCAACCCGGCGCAGCACCGAACTCTGACAGGCTCTTCGACACGACGTATGAAGATGTCTAGAAGGTGCTTTTCAAGGGCGCTGAGGCTCCCGCATCCGCTACCGAGGATCGCGGATTCAGCATGCAGCGTCACGCCAGCGCGGTAAGTTGTTTGTGCCTTTTACAGGGTATTAGTTTTTCATAGTTTAACTCTATGCGGGATCTAAGCTCCCTTACCTTTGACAGGTTTGGCAGGCGAAGTCCGGACAGATCGACTGTCCGGATCCTTTGCCCGAAGACCCAGTCGATGCCCGCTTGGTGAAGTTGCTGGTTCCGGCACCCTATGTGGTGCCGGAGAAGAAGGCCATGAGGAAGGCCACGGGGACTCGAAAAATTGCCCGGCGCCGGGAGGTGTCGGGTTCATCATCCGACGGCTCCAAGGCGCATTCCTCCCGTGAAGACGAGGAGGAGGAAGAAGAGACCTCTCCCCCTCCAGCGGGGGGAGATAAGAAAAGGAAGGCCGCCCTCTTTGGGGAGGCCGAAGGGTCCAAGAAGGGGAAAACCCTTCCTCCAGACTACTCCACCGACGCCGACGACGGCGGAGAGGAGTGGCCGCTCAGGGCCAAGCCCCTGGCGAAATCGTAAGTATCCGGATACCAGAGTAATTCATAGTATTCCTTTATTGCACAGCTTTCCCTTATGTCGAATATGTTTATGCAACCCACCCAAAGACCGGCTCGACGCGTCCTCGAGCGGTTCACTGGACTCGTCGGATGTGAATTCGCTTTCGACGGCTTCCTCCCCCGCCCTACGGACGACGCCAAAGTGTTGTCCCAACAGGTTCCAAGCCAGGAGGATGTGGTCCTGGAGGTGCCGCAAGGCGACCTCCCGGACTCCAGGAGTAAAGGGGATAAAACCCCCCAGGGCTCCAAGTCTAGCTCTAGGCCGGACACCGCTCCGGAACCTTCAAAGGTTCCAGAGTCCGGCGGGTGACCTCCTTCGAGGAGCAAGCCCACCGTGCCAGTGACCCCCGTCCAACCGGAGGCGCCGGACAATCTGTTGGAGGTGCTCAAAGGCACCTCCATCGACGAGGAGCACCGCACCATTATGAGTGCGGTGGTCCAGAAGGTTCAGTCCGCCAAGAGCGGACTGACTGAAGCTTGTACTAGCCTTTTAACAGGCTTTGAGGTAAGTAAAGAATGTGTAAATAATATTACCGCATAGACAGTAGCCCCTGATGCTCTGTTTTGCGTCTGGGAAGAAAAGCCGAAGAGAGGATCAAATAAAATTCACAGGAGTCTAACAAAAAGAAGTCAATATGCGTATGCAGGCTTCTCTGCTGGCGTCCACCGCACTGACTGCGGAAGTGGACACGCTAAAGCAGAACCTCGAGCAGTCCGAGCAAGAGCTCGGGCGTGCCAAGAAGCATCTTGAGGACAAGGAAGGTAAGAAATACCTTGTTTAAATATATATAAAAAAGGTGCAATTGCAAAAAATGACAGGATTATCGTGGCTATTGTAGGGGCCACGTCGGAGGTGGCGACCCTTAAGCAAGCGCTGGTCGAGGCCGAGAAGAGGGCGGCCACGGAGCGCACCGAGCGGGAGAAGTATGAGGCCCAGGTTGGCAAGGTGCAGCAAGAGCTCCAGGCTCTCATGAAAAAACATGAGAGTTTGGAGCTTGACTCAAAGACGCGAGCGTCCGAGCTCGCGATGGCTATTGAAAATGCCAAGTCTGCCAAGGCCAAATCCCAAAAGACCCTCCAGGAGTTGGATGCGGTGAAAAAGATAGCGGCGGGTAAGGCATTCTTTATGCAAAGCAAACACATAAGCGTGAGTTACTTGTTACTTACCCGAATCCGGAGCTCTCCAGGAGCATTCGCAGATCTTCCCCGTAGCATGTCCGATGCTGCCGCATTCTATCGAGCCGAGGAGGGCAGCTCGACAGAGAAGGTGTTCTGGTCTCAGTATGCTGAGGCCGGACACCCCGTGCCCCTGAGCGACCAGCTGAAGCAACTGGTCGAGCTCCATAAGGCGGCCGAACAGGCCATGAAGGGCCTCATAGTTCGGCTGTGGCCTGGAGAGGCTCTGCCTGGGAGCTATTTCGGGCTGGTGCGGCGGCTGGTGGGGGCCTGTCCAAGGCTCGAAGTCATCAAGCGCTCCGTCTGCATTGAAGGTGCCCGTAGGGCCCTTGCCCGTGCTAAGGTGCACTGGGGCAAGCTGGATGCTGAGAAGCTTGTGAAGGATGGGCCATCGCCGGGGAAAGAGCATCGCAAGCCCGAGAATTATTATACGGATGTTCTGAAGGGTGCCCGCCTTGTGGCGGATGAATGTTCCAGGGATGTAATTTTTGAGTAAAACTCGCTCGTTTTGTCCTGTGCGCTGAAAACTTGTTCATATGCGCTAAGCAATGTTGTTGGAATTTAAAATATTACCTTCTATGCGGCTGTTTATCAATTCTGAGAGATGGCCGCTAGTGCTGGGGTGTTCGGGGATAAACCTGAGCGCTCTTTTTCCCATGTTTGGGTCCTTCGAGGGAGGCGCTCAGCACAACGAACAAGGCAATCGGACTATAATGCGTGAACACTCTCACTTAGCCATAGAATTCTATAATTTTAAATTTCGGCGAAGCCCCTGGTATTCGGAAGACTGAGTTCGGGGCGCTATCCACGCCTTGGCCGGATGGAGACGACTCCTCGCTCTAAGCGGCATAAGTCTTTAGGGACTCGAAAAACCTCTCGAACAGCGACCGGCTCTCGCTTCATCATGACAGTCAGTTTTAGCTTTCTCTACTGAGGTGCTCGACCCAGCTCAACTGGGGCACAATCGCAGTAGTTCTCCTAGTGCTACCTTAGCCGATATAGCGGAACGTAAGGCACCAAAACATAGGAGCCGGGCAAACCCAACTATTGACCCAAGACATGATTCGGAGCCGATGCATATAATGCTATAAGTTCGGGGTGCCGCACTTGTTAAAGTGTTCGGACTTCTCACACCATATTGAGGGGTACTAAAGCCCCTGGCGTATTTTGGCCATACCAAAGTGTACGGGTGCAACATGTCGTTAAGGAACATATATTTGTAAAAAAAAGAGTAATGCAAAAAGAGACAAAAGCTATGCATTGTTTATTAAAAAGGGCTGCGATCAAAGCAGAACGATGCAAAATAATGCAGAAGCAAAAGGTTGGACTATTTAACATGTCCTTTCTAGGGGCAGGCTGCGGAATGGTATGCGAAACAGGTATACTGCTCGTGATAGAGACCACCTGGGAGTTCCGTAATGCGGCATGGCTTGTCTGCTTCCCTGGTTCTTGCATCGTTTGTGCGGCAATTGAACTGCCGAACAGGCCTTCCGAAGAATGGAGTCCTGAAAGTAAGAGGAAATTAAAATATCGGCAGCCCCTGGTGCGGTTTAAGCCGTGTTTCGGGCGTGCCGTGATGGTGCCCCTCCCCTGTACCCATGGTATTTCTAGAGCGTAGTTATGTATGCGAAGCACTGGTGTCGCATTTTTGCGAGGGCTGGGGTTGGGGCCGCATTGCTACGCCTGCTCGGAACGTGCCAGGCGGTCTTGTTGTAGGTTACTACGGGCGCGCTTGACGGTGTTCGGACGTTTAATGGCCGGACTGGAGAACTGCCTGGAGAGGCTGCTTTGTACTTCCGCTGCAAGGGCCGCCGTGTGCTCCTTCGTTCAGAGGGAGCGTTCGGTGTTTCCATTGACCGTAATTACTCCTCGAGGGCCTGGAATCTTGAGCTTAAGGTATGCGTAGTGCGGTACCGCGTTGAACTTGGCGAATGCGGTTCGCCCGAGCAGTGCATGATAGCCACTGCGGAATGGGACTATGTCGAAGATTAACTCCTCGCTTCTGAAATTATCCGGAGATCCGAAGACCACTTCAAGTGTGACTGAGCCTGTACAGTTGGCCTCTACACCTGGTATTACGCCTTTAAAGGTCGTATCGGTGGGCTTAATCCTTGAGGGATCTATGCCCATTTTCCGCACTGTATCGTGGTAAAGCAGGTTCAGGTTGCTGCCGCCGTCCATAAGGACTCTAGTGAGATGAAATCCGTCAATAATTGGTTCTAAAACCAATGTGGCGAATCCGCCATGACGGGTGCTAGTGGGATGGTCCCTTCGATCAAAGGTGATCGGGCAGGAGGACCATGGGTTGAACTTTGGGGCGACTGGCTCTACCGCGTATATGTCCCTTAACGCGTGCTTCCGCTCCCTCTTGGGGATGTGGGTTGCGTATATCATGTTCACCGTCCGCACTTGTGGGGGAAAACCCTTCTGTCCACTGTTGTTCGGCGGCCGGGGCTCCTCGTCATCATCGCTATGCAGCCCCTTGTCTTTATTTTCGGCATTTAACTTGCCTGCCTGCTTGAACACCCAACAATCCCTGTTGGTGTGATTGGCCGGCTTTTCGAGGGTGCCATGTATCTGGCACAAACGGTCGAGTATTCGGTCCAAACTGGACGGGCCCCTAGGATTTCTTTTGAATGGATTTTTTCGCTGACCGGATTTATAGCCTCTGAATCCGGCATTAACTGTCGTATCCTCAGCATTGTCGCCGTTAATGCGGCGCTTCTGCTTGTTGTGACGCGACCTGCCACTACTGTCCCTGGTATCCGAATTACCAGGGTTCTTGGTCATATTGTTGCTACGAGCAAGCCAGCTGTCTTCTCCCGCGCAAAAGCGCGTCATGAGTGTCGTGAGTGCTGCCATAGATTTCAGCTTTTCCTGTCCAAGGTGCCGGGCAAGCCACTCGTCACGGATATTGTGCTTGAAGGCTGCTAGGGCCTCTGCATCCGGACAGTCGACTATTTGATTTTTCTTTGTTAGGAACCGTGTCCAGAATTGCCTGGCCGATTCCTCTGGCTGCTGAATTACGTGGCTTAGGTCATCGGCGTCTGGTGGTCACACATAAGTGCCCTGGAAATTGTCAAGGAATGCGGCTTCTAGGTCCTCCCAACAACCGATTGATCCTGCTGGCAAGCTGTTAAGCCAATGCCGAGCTGGTCCTTTAAGCTTGAGTGGGAGGTATTTGATGGCGTGGAGATCATCGCCGCAGGCCATGTGGATAGGAAGGAGATAATCCTCGATCCATACCGCAGGATCTGTTGTGCTATCTTATGATTTGATGTTTACGGGTTTGAAACCCTCGGGGATTTGATGATCCATTACTTCGTCTGTGAAGCATAGTGGGTGTGCGGCGCCTCTGTACTGGGCTATATCACGACATAGCTCCAATGAGCTTTGTCTACTGTGTTCGGCCCTACTGGATTTGTGTCCGGCGTGACGGTTACCGTCTTGAGTCGTGGGGCGCCCACGCGATCCATAGATCGATCTTGTTTGCCTTGCCTTGTCCTCCAACATATCTCGCATGCCTGGCGCATTTTCCCGTGCCTTGGTACGGGGTACGGCTTGAGTGGAGGGCCGAGAGGCCTCTCTGTCGCGGCCACGAGGTGGCCGGTCGGCCGTATCAAGTGCTGGTGATGTAGGTTCAAGTGCTTCCTCCTCTAATCGGGGTAGTAACTTGTGCTTTGGGTAGCTCTTGGAGGGGCGTTCGAGTTTATGCTCTTCGGCCGCAAGGACTTTAGTCCATCTGTCGACTAGCAAATCTTGATCAGCTCTAAGCTGTTGCTGTTTTTTCTTGAGGCTTCTTGCCGTGGCCATAAGCCTGCGTTGAAAACGCTCTTGCTCGACGGGATCCTCTGGCACGACGAATTCGTCATCGTCAAGGCTTGCCTCGTCTTCGGAGGGAGGCATATAATTATCGTCCTCGACCTCTCTGTCTGCCGCTCTCTCATGAGGGCTGGCTTCTCCGTCCTCCTATGCTGAATCTTGCTGGAGGGGGTTTTCTTCGGCACTCTCCGGAGTATTATTATCTCCCGTGCTGGAATCACCGTATTTGCTTTGGCGGGATTTCGAGCGGCGCCGCTGACGCCGGCGCTTAGGCTGTTTCTTGGAGGGGTCATCCTCTGTTGTTCCATCGCCATCTCCTTCTTTTGGGGTGTCCACCATGTATATGTCATACGGCGAGGTGGCTTTCCAGGGCCCAATAGGCGCTGGTTCTTCATCGTCTCCTGCATCGGTGTCCATACCATCGATGTCTTCGGAGTCGAAGTCGAGCATGTCGGTTAAATCGTCGACAGTGGCTACAAAGTAGGTGGTGGGTGGGCTTTGAATTTCTTCATCGTCCGTATCCCAACCTTGCTGACCGTAGTCCGGCCAGGGCTCTCCTGATAAAGAGAGAGACTTTAGTGTCTTCAAAATATCACCGAAAGGCGAGTGCTGAAAGATGTCCGCGGCAGTAAACTCCATGATCGGCGCCCAATCGGATTCGATCGGCAGGGGCGCGGAGGGCTCGGAGTCCGGAGAGGAGTCCGGCTCCTTGGAGTCACGAGTCTCGCGGAGTGTGGGGCTGGTGTTCGGTTCGGTCGCCGTTGGGATCGCAGCCCTCGAGGCGGCGTCCAACCACCCATCCTCGATCGGTGCGGTTGGCTTCGAATTAAGGGTCGGAGCCGATGCGGGTGCGGCCTCTAGGGCACTGTTCGCTGGCAGAGCTAGATCATGCTCGTCGTGACAGTGTGGCGCGCTCGGTAGTGGCTCGAATCCGTCAAAGATCAAGTCCCCGCGGATGTCAGCCGTGTAGTTTAAACTTCCAAATCTGACCTAACGGCCAGGGGCATAGCTTTCGATCTGCTCCAGATGGCCAAGTGAATTGGCCTGCAGTGCGAAGCCACCGAAGACGAAGATCTGTCTGGGGAGGAAGGTCTCACCCTGGACTGCATCGCTATTGATGATCGTAGGAGCCATCAAGCCTAACGGCGACGACACAGAGGAACTCTCAATGAAAGCACCAATGTCAACTTCCTCACCCTCCATCCCCGTCAACTTAGTTGGCCCACAAGTCAGCCTGCCACTATACTGGGTCCCAGCTAACAGGGGGAGTATTCATTTTTTGTGCGTAATAAGGAGGCACTTCCTTGCGTGCGAAGATATAGCTGGTGGGTCCGAGCTGTCAGCGGCGGTAACATTTTTTCACGAAATATAGAGGCCCTTTCGGTGGGTCCCTGATGTCAGGTGGAGGAATCATTATTTTGCGCGTAATAAGGAGGCATATCCTTGCGTGCGTCCGTGGACCCAGCTGTCGGCCTCTCCATGTAAAGTCCACTTCAGATGCATGTCGGTTGTTGACCATGTTGATCAGGCCGCGCCGAGAGAACCAAGGCGGTGGACGATGGCGAGGCCTAGGAAGGGAACGACACGGAGGCAGGGAAGACTCGACAGTTGTTTCCCATGTGGAGGGGAGTACGACTATATGAGGGTTTACTGGTTCGTCTGGCGTCGCCGGAGAATAACAACTGGTGTGGGTGAGTAGAGGGATGACTAGGCCAGCGATGGGAGTACGATGGGGCGGTGAGGCCTGCGCGGTAGCAGAGCCGACCGCGGGGAGGAGGGAGCAGGCAGTCCCATCGGCGCCTGTTTGAGCGGCTGGAGCAGGAAGAGCAGAGATTGAAGAAGCACGACGGCCGTTGGATGGCCATCCAACAGTCACTGCTTATGCGTCAACCTTTTTTTAGGAAAGCCTCAAATCTGTGGAAAACAGCATATAGCCCATCTGCCATTATTTCTAATAATTTACAGCCAATTTGCTAATTATTAAGGTTTTTTTGGAGCCCATATTCTTTTTGTTAGCATTACAGCCCATATTGTGGCCATGGTTAAAAAATTATACGAAATTTTGCATATTTCGGTGATGTCCGAACTGCTTTTAATCCCGAAATTTCAACTCAAATTCAAACTGATTTTAAAAATAAATGTATATCAATATAAAATCCAACAAATTCTCCACGCATAAAAATTAATGTAATTTCAAATCTCGAAATGAAAAAAAAGATATTTGAAACTAATTGCCGGTTTGATGTGTTTTAAAAATGTACAACCCATTTCTCATTACTGATGGGCCATTTTCTCGGCCAGCCGAATGAAAGCTCTCCTCGTCTTGAAAGATTTGCAGCCCAACAGGCCTAACAAAGCGACTTACTTGGCAAATCACAAAAAAACTAGGCTGTGGCCGTGGACCCAGCTGTCAGCCTCTCCACGTACAGTACTCTTCTGATGGAATGTCGTTGACCATGTTGACCACGCCGCGCCGAGAGCACCAAGGCGGTGGACAACGATGAGGCCTAGGAAGGGGACGACGCGGAGCCGGGGAAGACGCGACAGTGGATGCCCACACGGAGAGGAGTACGAGGGTTCACTGGTTCGGCTGCGGTGTGAGGCTGCCGTCGCCGCAGGGCCTGGCTAGCGGTGGGAGTAGTAGGGGGTGATGAGGCCTCATCGGCAGCACAGCCGGCCACTGGAGGCAGGAGCAGGCGGTCTCCCCGGCGCTGGTTTGGGCGGCTGGTGCAAGAAGAGCAGCGATTGAAGAAGCAGTAGGACCGTTCGATTCAAATCCAACGGTTACTGTTGTTAGAATCGTTTGTTGACTAAGTTGACAAGCCCTACATACGCGTCAACTTAGTAGGCCCACAGGCCAGCCTCCCAACCGGTGCGCCCCAGATATCAGTGGGAGGAATCATTTTTTTTCGTGTAATAAGGAGGCAGTTGATTGCGTGCGGCCGGGCCAGCGGAGGGAGTAGGGTGGGCCGAGGAAGCCTGCGCGGCATCACAGCGGGCCACAAGAGGAGGGAGCAGGCAGTCCCGCCGGCGCTAGTTTAGGCGGCTGGAGCAGGACGGTCAGAGATTGAAGAAGCACGTCGGCCGTTGGATGGACATCCAACACTAACTGCTGCTAGAATCGTGTGTTCACTGACAAAGCCTTGCGTAAACAAGTCAGCCTTGAAATCTGTGGCGTGTACAGCCCATTTGCTATTATTTTTATAATTTTTACTCATTTTCTAATTCATATGGAATTTATTGCAGCCCGTTTTCCACTTTTAGAATTTCTGGCCATTTTCTGGTCAGTACCAGGGTCAAAAAATTAACTAAATATGTGGGAAATTTTGAAAATTCGCAAATTTTTGCTGGGGAATGAAATATTCTTAATCCAAAAATTAATAGCCATACTAAAACAAATTTAAAAATAAATTAGTACTATGTCATGTTAAATCCAATGAAATACGTATAAGATATCAGTGAAGAACAAAAACAAAAATAGAAACTTATATCCCATTTGCTATAATTTTTTTGGAATTTTCAACCCCTTTTGATATTACTTTTAACAGACATTGACCATACTCTTAAGCCAGGCCGGAATGCATCCCTCCTCGCCTTGAAAGATTTGCAGCCCAGTAATTCGGAGAAAACAAATAGGCCTAGCTTGGGTATTCTTCAAAAACAAATACTGGGGTACCTATTTTCCCAAAGAACTGGTGCATGAGCATTTAGCTTTATTTATTTATTTATTTATTTACTTATTTATGTTTAGGGGACCATGAGCATGTACCTGGGCTGGATTCATGTGAGAGCCTCCCTTCCAGTTAATTATGGGCTTCTCTATTGGGCCTTCATCAGTGGGCTGCATGTTATCAACAAGTGGAAAATGTGTTCTGAGTTTCAAAAAAAAATGTGTTCCGTACGATAAATAGTATGCGCTACATACGGTATGGGGCACTAAAGAATCGAACCGTGCAACGACTTCCAAAACATTGTGTTTTTCATTCTAACAACACATTTATTCAACAAACAGACAAAATATACCTCTGATTGTACTACCTCCGTTCCAAAATAGATGATCCAACTTTGTACTAACTTTATACAAAGTTGGGTCATCTATTTTGGAACGGAGGGAGTACATTGAAAACAGCAGCAGCAGCAACCAGTGCTGGGGGTGCAATAGAAGCAATAAGCAGGCCAGAAGAGTGAAGACGCAGCTCTCTCTTCCAAACCAAACATCATCCATCATTACAAAAGGGCTACCAAAAAAGAACAAGTGTATGCATCAAACTAAATAAAGATCCTACTACACCAAGTGTACGCATCTAACTAACTGGCTTAGTTAGACGTTACTATTTATTAAGCTGTGGAGATTGGCTGACGGCTTGAACCAGATGGGTGCCTGACAGGGGAAACTCCAGCCAGCAGGTCGAAGTCTGATACTTGCGACCCTCTCTCCTAGTTTGGGCCGCAGAGCGTGGCAGCACATATCAGGGTATGGTGCATGCAGAGACGCATGGTACGCTGTGTACACACAGTTTTGCCTGATGAACGAAATCGCGCTGCCATCATGATCCTTGTCGTCGGTTATCTCCTGGTTAATCGGATAATTTAGTCCGACAAATAGAGAGCATGTACCAAGGCTACTTACCAGCCTCTAGTCAAAAATTCCTGAAGGCCCAGAGAAGCTGGGATCCTGCTCAAAGGCCTTGCAATGACTGTGATTGTATTCCGCGAAACAACACGTCCGGTACGTGCGAACGATCATCAATCTTTCGCCATCGTCTAATCGAGCCAGGAACCACCTGCAACTGCCATGCCGCTTTTCTTTGAAAGGTTCTGGGATTAGGAAGGGTAGGGACACCAGGCGGCCTACAACATCATATCAAGTTGGAGTCAAATAAAAAAGGGCTCTTGGTTTAGTCAATCTTAAGAACAGCATGTTATGAGCATGAATATTTTTTCAGCAAATGTTGACAGTAATATAAGCAAGCCATCATGATATCATAAGGAAAGTAACATACTGCTGTAACAGCCGTTTGTAGCGATGACTAGAGTAGGCCAGCAATACGTCCAGCCATAGAAGGAGTCGACAGTGTAAATGAAGCCCTTGTGTTCAATGGCATCAGAGAACCATGGAGGATGTATGATCCTGTGATGGACGTGCAGATTTATCCACTTACCGCAGTGACCTGTCAGATAGGCGAGACTGCGGTTGAAGAACGCAATTAGCCTGAAGTCTTTATAATTCGCAAATCTTGCGGGCACTTGGCAGATTACAACCTTGAGCAAATCAAACTTTGTATCATGTTGGCTATTGTAAGATTCTGAGTATTCTGGGCCGCGGTGCCAAAGCAGTGTAGTGTTAATCGAAGGAAGGGGGATCAATCGCCGGGTGTAGACCTCCACGAGCATCCAGCTGCCGTGACCGTCGACGAGCACCATCCAAGACGTGTTCATGTCGACCCAGTACATACCGTTAATGTAGTTGAGGCTGATGGGGATCAGATCACAGTCAAGGGGGTTGATGCTCGCCACCCTACGATCGTTATGCTGCGTGACACGTCGTTTCTGAAGATCAGGCGGCATCAGCAAGCAAGGAGCTGGCTTAAAAAGCTCCGGCCTGAGGGCTTTGAGTAAACGGTATAGCCCCGACGAGCACGTGACGAGCGGCATGGTACTGAGATTGTCCACACGTGAAACAATGAGCTTGATTACCTCTGTGGGGAGCGAATTCCAGCCACTCTTTCGGCGTACGCTGCTCGGTTCTGCCATTGTTAGTGCTTGGGTTTCGGATGAGGGGGGGAGGCGCCTTAGCGGGGATGGAAGATTGGACGAGATTATGTGCGGACAAAGATGGAGAAGCGAATATGTGCTACGGGAAGTGGACAGGTGATGATGACTACAGCACGCCGCTTGACTTACGAGACACATACCAGCAGCGTAGGGTCATGTCGATGCTAGACAACTTGCTTGAGTGATCACAGTACTGGTACTCCCTACAATGCTATGCCCTAACTTGCTTGAGTAGAGTAGTAGAGTAGGACTCTGCTCTACTACTAGCACCGGAGGAGTAGTATATTCTAATCTAAAATAGTTACAAACTTCAATGCCCGAGCATGGAACGACTACGAACCATGCTCAAAGACCGTGTCTACATGGTGTTTGGACATGGGCGACAACCTCAACGCTAACGGTGCTGCTCCCGTTGCACTGTATGTGTTTCTGTCCTTCCTGTTCGAAATCGTGGTAGAATTCATGTTTCTACTCTGTATCCTACTACTATGCTAGTCCACATGATTAGTTTCATCTCTGTTATAGCCATCATGATTTATTTTGTGCTTATTCGGATTAAATCTTGTAGTAACTTGCTCATATATTCAACTGGCGCAACGTCCCCTACAGCCACTCCTGTTTCATGGACGGCCTGGTCGATGTTGGAATTTTGCTAGTAGGCCTTTATAAGGTGAGCTCTTCTACCACTTGTATGAGCATGAGAAGAGGAGACCTACACGCGCGCTCCTCCTCCTCACTCGCCTCGCCATGCCACGCCTCGTCACGACGCGCCGCGGGTTGCGGGATTGAGCCGAGCCGAGGACAGAGCTATACTCCCATGACCTACCCGGCCCGCACTATATAGTTTCTCACCACCGTTCCAGATCATTGCGCCGCCAAGCAAGTCTTCTCCATCCCTCCTTTCGGTGTGCATCGGGAGAAGGGACAGCAGGCCTCCGGAACCCCGCCTCTCATGATCCTGTACGGGAGAGGGGCGATCAGGTTTTTGGGGAGCGCACTCGTGCGACTGCTGGCAGCGACGACTTCACGAACGACGACTTCTTCCCCAACCTCGGCGACCTCATCCTCGACATGGGCGACAACGTCAACGCCGGCAACTAGTGAGATACAGGGTGTAGGAAGCGGTTTGGGAATTTGCATGCCTTTCCAACCAGTGAGATACTCCATACAAAGTACGATAGAGAAATAACCACAGAGAAGGAAGCTAAAAACTGCATCGTAATGTTAAAACGTGCATTTGCACGTACATAAGTAATAGTAGTACTCCCTCCGTCTAGGTGTATAAGTCTTCCCTCCTTGGTCACGGTGCACAACCGAAGATGACTTATTGACCTGGACAGAGGGAGTAGCACAGTCTGCAAGCATATATCGTGAGAGACGTGTAGTGCGATAGTATATAGTAAAGTTTGTGCTATATGCACGTACTTGCAAAATGCGTATGAATACACAAGGTTTCCAAACTTTCCCTTTTACATACTTAATTAAGGATGCTAAAAATTCCTGAACGTTCGGGATTTATCATTTGTGTCCCAAAACTAATGAGATCGCCTTACGAAACAAAAAGTATACTCCTCCTAAAAGCCACGGCGCTCGCAGGACCGCTTGCGGCGCGCCACGAGAGTGCCCTGGTGCACGGCTATTTCCCAGCGCGCCGACACAACGCCTCTTCCTCAGCCTCGCAACTCGTGAGGTGCTGATTGGTGGCTTGCCGGCGGGCGAGCGCAATCTCACCGGTGTGGTGATCCGGCGCCAAAAGGTACTCCTCCTCGCTGGAAGCGTGCACCCGGTCCATGTACCGCCAAGCGTAGATGAGGCGCTTGGGCCTGACTGCACTCAGGGCGTCGGCACGGGCGTCCTCCGCCACCCTCACGGCCCTCGCACGAGCCTTCTACCAAAGAGCCAATTGCCCGATTCTCTCGGACGCGACATAGGCCTCCCAGGCAGCTTGTTCCGCAGTGCGCTTCTTTTCCTCGGCCTTCTTCTCCGCCTCTATTTTGGCGCGCTCTGCTGGAGGCAAAGCCTCCCACAAGGCGACATCCATTTCTTTCCAAAGCTCCTTAAGGCTGGGGGGCTCGGCGGGCGGCGCGGCGTTCTCCTTGTAGCGGGAGCCGACGCGTCCTCCGACGCGCGTGCTGGCGAGATTGGGAACGCCGACGTGCCCACATTGATGCGTCGCGGTGAGGATCGGAACGCTGACGTGTCCTCCTTGACTAGTGGCGGTGAGGAACGGAACGGCGACGTGTCGCGTCGCGGCGAGGAGCGGAACACCGACGCGTCCTCCTCGTCTAGTGGCGGCGAGGAATGGAACGGCGACGCATCACGTAGCTGCGAGGAGCAGAACACCGACGCGTCCTCCTTGACTAGTGGCGGCGAGGAATGGAACGGCGATGCGTGACCGTCCGCGCGGTGCAGCGAAGGGCTCCTAGGGCTTGGGAGGGGCGATGCCATGGTGGTCGACGTGAGAGGGAGGGGGAGGAGATAGCGATGAACGTCAACGTGAGGGGGAGGAGATAGCGATGTCGTGGGTGGCGCAGTATTTATAGCAAGCAATGGCACACCTACGTAAGATATGGACTGAGCTGCACTGACTTAACTGCCGGTCCAGTTGCGTTACTGACATGTGGGCCAGACCCGTGTTGGGCCCATATGTCAGTGACCGAATGCACCTGCAGTTAAGTAACAGCTACGTGGGCATATTTGTTGGAGTAAATTACGGGGGAGCGAAGGGGTGGAAATATTGCTGGTCACAATGGATTGGACGAGTGTGGGGGGAGGAGAGTCATGCATGTAGATTTTTTTCACACGGGGCGGATTGGTGGGACCGCCGGAGGGAGAATGAGAGTTTGGTAGGCATATTGTTTCCACACATGGAGAGGAAAAGATTTGGAGACGAACAGGCTTCCTGCAGGTATGGGGAATGGTGCATAATAAGTCATCTTGCATGCCGGGCTAGGTATAGTTTCAAGTCATTAAAAACAAACACGCCCCACACATGTTCATATTTCAAGGTGCACTAAATTATTGCATGCGATGATTAAGGCTGGCCATAATGGTGGTATCTTAGCTGGTATCATGCACATGGGAATAGCAAACATGCTGATGTGGCAAAGAATTAAAGAAGAGAGGGGGGTTAGAGTAACTAGTGTTCATGCATGCATTGGTAAACACATTTTTTGTGGAGAACGACAGCACTAGTTGAGTACTTTTGCAGACTTCAAAAACTATTCCACAATGTGTCAACATTCACAATGTCAAATCAATATTTTTACACTCATTATAAAACATAGTTCTTATACTCATTATAATCAGTACTCCCTCCGTCTAGGTGAGCAAGTCATCTTAGATTGTGCACTGTGACCAAGGAGGAGGGGAAAATGAGAGATCTTAATGTTTATTTGCTAATTAATAGCATTGCATGCAATGAACTAACCACTGCATGTCGTGTTTGGTAGTCTCAAGTCATTAAAAGCATGCAGACCCACATCTCCTATTGGTTGATATGTCAAGAAAAAAGAAACGAGGTAGAAGTTAATGCACCGCGCCTAAGTGTTTTGGGAGTATTGTAGATATTGATATTTTTAGTATAAATTTGGTCGTGGGATTCACTGATGCCTGTCAAAGCGTTGACAGGTCTGCTATGCGTGACCTGAAGATGAAAGCGTTGAGCATCTCGAAGTTGATCAACAATCTTCAATTGTCAAAGATTAGCCGTTCGGCCAATAAGGTGGCACACTTAATTGCTAAGTATAGCTTTGACAATAGATTAGATGGTATTCTTGTAAATAATGTACCGCCCTGTGTGATGAATATTGTATTGAATGAGTGTACTGGTGTGGCTGGTTAATTAATATAAGGTGCTGTTCAAAAAAAGTATAAATTTGGTCAAACACTTTGCAAACGGTTGACGGGAGTAAAAAGGACCAGAGGGAGTATCATGCATGCGGAGTAGGAAAAAAAATTGCTTGTCTAAAAAAAGGCAAAAAAATGCTCATTTATAGCCGGTCGAGGTCTCAAAGGGCGCGATGATGCAGAGTGCTACTTGGCATAATTTCAATGCAAATCTTCTTAATTGTGGTATGAATATTCAGATTAGAAAGATTCAAGAGAAAAGTTTATATTGACATAGAAAATAATAATACTTCAAGCATACTAACAAAGCAATTATGTCTTCTCAAAATAACATGGCCAAAGAAAGTTATCCCTACAAAATCATATAGTCTGGCTATGCTCCATCTTCCCCACACAAAGTATTTAAATCATGCACAACCCCGATGACAAGCCAAGCAATTGTTTCATACTCTAACTTTTTCAAAACTTTTTCAATTTTCACGTAATACATGAGCGTCAGCCATGGATATAGCACTATAGGTGGAATAGAATGGTGGTTGTGGAGAAGACAAAAAGGAGAAGATAGTCTCACATCGACTAGGCGTATCAACGGGCTATGGAGATGCCCATCAATAGATATCAATGTGAGTGAGTAGGGATTGCCATGCAACGGATGCACTAGAGCTATAAATGTATGAAAGCTCAACAAAAGGAACTAGTGGGTGTGCATCCAACTTGCTTGCTCACGAAGACCTAGGGCAATTTGAGGAAGCCCATCATTGGAATATACAAGCCAAGTTCTATAACGTAAAATTCCCACTAGTATATGAAAGTGGCAACATATGAGACTCTCTATATGCAGAACATGGTGCTACTTTGAAGCACAATATATGAGACTTGCTATATCATGGTGCTACTTTGAAGCACAATATATGAGACTTGCTATATCATGGTGCTACTTTGAAGCACAAGTGTGGAAAAAAAGGATAGTAGCATTGCCCCTTTTTTATTTTTTATTTTTTTGGGGCCTTCGTTTTTTGGGACAATGCTCTATTGAATGATGATCATCACACTTCTATTTATTTACAACTCAATGATTACAACTCGATACTAAAACAAAGTATGACTCTATATGAATGCCTCTGGCGGTGTACCGGGATATGCAATGAATCACGAGCGACAAGTATGAAAGAATTATGAATGGTGGCTTTGCCACAAATACTATGTCAACTACATGATCATGCTAAGCAATATGACAATGATGGATGTGTCATGATGAACTAGATGGTGGAAAGTTGTATGGCAATATATCTCGGAATGGCTATGGAAATGCCATAATAGGTAGGTATGGTGGCTGTTTTGAGGAAGGTATATGGTAGGTGTATGATACCGGCGAAAGTTGCGCGGTATTAGAGAGGCTAGCAAGGGTGGAAGGGTGGGAGTGCGTATAATCCATGAACTCAACATTAGTCATAAAGAACTCATATACTTATTGCAAAAATTTAGAAGTTATCAAAGCAAAGTATTATGCGCATGCTTCTAGGGGATGGATTGGTAGGAAAAGACCATCGCTCGTCCCCGACCGCCACTCATAAGGAAGACAATCAATAAATAAATCATGCTCCGACTTCATCACATAACGGTTCACCATACGTGCATGCTACGGGAATCACAAACTTCAACACAAGTGTTCTTTAAATTCACAACTACTCAACTAGCATGACTTTAATATTTTCACCTCCATATCTCAAAATAATTATCATGCTTCAATCTTTTCTTAGTATTCAACACACTCAAAAGAAAGTTTCACAAATCTTGAATACCAAGCATATTATTATTAGGCAAATTACCATGCTATTAAGAGACTCTCAAATTAATTTAAGTGAAGCATGAGAGATCAATAGTTTCTTTAAAACGAATCCACCACCGTGCTCTAAAAGATCTAAGTGAAGCACATAGAGCATAATTATATTGTTCAAAAGATATAAGTGAAGCACATAGAGCAAAATTATCTAGCTCAAAAGATATAAGTGAAGCACATAGAGCAAAATTATCTAGCTCAAAAGATATAAGTGAAGCACATAGAGTATTCTATCAAATTTTAATTCATGTATGGCTCTCTCAAAAGTTGTGTACAGCAAGGATGATTGTGGCATACTAAAAAACAAAGACACAAATAATACAAGACGCTCCAAGCAAAACACATATCATGTTGGTGAATAAAAATATAGCTCCAAGTAAATTACCGATGGAAGTGGACGAAAAGAGGGGATGCCTTCTGGGGCATCCCCAAGCTTTGACTTTTTGGTGTCCTTGGATTATCTTGGGGGTGCTATGGGAATCCCCAAGCTTAGGCTCTTGCCACTCCTTATTCCATGATACATCAAAATAATTCACCCAAAACTTGAAAACTTCACAACACAAAACTCAAAATAGAAAACTCGTGAGCTCCGTTAGCGAAAGAAAACAAAATACCACTTCAAGGTACTATAATGAACTCATTATTTATTTATATTGGTGTTAAACCTACTGTATTCAAACTTCTCTATGGATTATAAATTATTTTACTAGCCATAGATTCATCAAAATAAGCAAACAACACACGAAAAACAGAATCTGTCAAAAACAGAACAGTCTGTAGTAATCTGTAGCTAGCGCAAGATCTGGAACCCCAAAAATTCTAATATAAATTTCTGGACGTGAGCAATTTATATTTTAATCATCTTCAAAAAGAATTAACTAAATATCACTCTTCAAATAAAAATGAAAGCAGTTCTCGTGAGCGCTAAAGTTTCTGTTTTTTACAGCAAGTTCAACAAGACTTTCCCCAAGTCTTCCCAACGGTTCTACTTGGCACAAACACTAATTAAACACAAAAAACACAACAAAAACAGAGGCTAAATAATTTATTTATTACTAAACAGGAGCAAAAAGCAAGGAATAAAAATAAAATTGGGTTGCCTCCCAACAAGCGCTATCGTTTAACGCCCCTAGCTAGGCATAACAAGCAAGGATAGATCTAGGTATTGCCATCTTTGGTAGGCAATCCATAAGTGGCTGTCATGATAGTTTCATATGGTAATTTTATTTTATTTCATGGAAAGTGTTCCATGCCTTTTTTTAATGGAAATTGAAATCTAATATTCCCTTCCTTCATATCAATAATCGCACCAACCGTTCTAAGGAAAGGTCTACCAAGAATAATAGGGCAAGAAGGATTGCAATCTATATCAAGAACAATGAAATCTACGGGCGCATAATTACTATTTGCAACAATAAGAACATCATTAATTCTTACCAAAGGTTTCTTAATAGTGGAATCCGCAAGATGCAAGTTTAGAGAGCAATCATCAAAATTACGGAAATCTAGTAAATCACACAAAGTCTTGGGAATAGTAGAGACACTAGCACCCAAGTCACACAAAGCATAAAACTCATGATATTTAATTTTAATTTTAATAGTTGGTTCCCACTCATCATAGAGTTTTCTAGGGATAGAAACTTTCAACTCAAGTTTTTCTTCATAAGATTGCATCAAGGCATCAACAATATGTTCGGTGAAGGCTTTATTTCGACTATAAGCATGTGGAGAATTTAGCACGGATTGCAACAAGGAAATACAATCAATCAAAGAGAAACTTTCATAATTAAATTCCTTGATATCCAAAATAGTGGGTTTAGCAACATCTAGATTTTTATTTCTTTCAATCCCACTTTCATCAATTTCATCATTAAGATCTAAACACTCTGAATTTTTAGAACACCTTCTAGGTAAAGGAAGATCATATTCAGTTTCATCAAGATTCATATTGCAAAATAAAGATTTAATTGGAGACACATCAATAACTTTTAGATCTTCATCTTGATTTTCATAGGAATTGGAAGAACACGCTTTAATAAAGGCATCTTTGGAAGCACGCATCCTAGCGGTTCTTTCTTTACACTCATCAATTGAAATTCTCATGGATTTTAGAGACTCATTAATATCATGCTTAGGTGGAATAGATCTAAGTTTCAAAGCATCAACATCAAGAGCAATTCTATCAACGTTCCTAGCCAAATCATCAATCTTAAGCATTTTTTCTTCAATCATAGCATTAAAATTCTTTTGTGAAGAAATAAATTCTTTAATATTAGATTCAAAATAAGAGGGCATCTTATTATAATTTCCATAAGAGTTGTTGTAGTAATTCCCATAATTATTAGAAGGATTACTAGGATATGGCCTAGGATTAAAATTCCCTCTATAAGCGTTGTTACCAAAATTATTCCTACCAACAAAATTCACATCCATAGATTCATTGTTATTCTCAATCAAAGAAGACAAAGGCATATCATTAGGATCAGAAGAAACACTCTTAGTAGCAAATACTTTCATAAGTTCATCCATATTTCCACTCAACACATTAATTTCTTCTATCGCATGCACTTTTTTATTAGAAGTTCTTTCAGTATGCCATTGAGAATAATTAACCATAATATTATCTAGGAGTTTAGTAGC
This sequence comes from Triticum urartu, assembly GCF_003073215.2. Classification (NCBI taxonomy): domain Eukaryota; kingdom Viridiplantae; phylum Streptophyta; class Magnoliopsida; order Poales; family Poaceae; genus Triticum; species Triticum urartu. Next base: position 426,099,222 of record NC_053027.1, read on the forward strand.
ATCTCCTAAAGTGATTTCCATAAAAGTGCCTCCCGCGGCCGAATCTAAAAGATTTCTAGAAGCAAAATTCAATCCAGCATAAAAATTTTGTATAATCATCCACAAATTCAAACCATGAGTAGGGCAATTACGTATCATTAATTTCATTCTCTCCCAAGCTTGTGCAACATGTTCATGATCAAGTTGTTTAAAGTTCATTATATCGTATCTAAGAGAGATGATCTTAGCGGGAGGAAAATACGTAGAGATAAAAGCATCTTCGCATTTGTTCCATGAATCAATACTATTCTTAGGCAAAGACGAAAACCAAGCTTTAGCACGATCTCTAAGCGAAAAAGGAAATAGCTTCAATTTAACGTCATCATTATTGACATCTTTTTTCTTTTGCATATCACATAAATCAACGAAGCTATTTAGATGAGTAGCGACATCTTCACTAGGAAGGCCGATGAATTGATCTTTCATAACAAGATTCAACAAAGCAGTATTAATTTCACAAGATTCAGCATCGGTAAGAGGAGCAATCGGAGTGCTAAGGAAATCATTATTATTGGTATTGGTGAAGTCACACAATTTAGTAGTATCTTGAGCCATCGCGATAAACAAGCAATCTAACACACGAGCAAACAAAAAGCAAGCGGACAAAAGAGGCAAATAGAGAGGGAGGATAGAGAGAGAGGGGGGGCGAATAAAACGGCAAGGGTGAATTGGGGGGAGAGGAAAACGAGAGGAAAATGTCAAATAATGTAATGCGAGAGATAGGGATTGTGATGGGTACTTGGTATATTGACTTTTTGCGTAGACTCCCCGGCAATGGCGCCAGAAATCCTTCTTGCTACGTCTTGAGCTTGCGTTGGTTTTCCCCGAAGAGGAAGGGATGATGCAGCAAAGTAGCGTAAGTATTTCCCTCAGTTTTTGAGAACCAAGGTATCAATCCAGTAGGAGCCCACGCTCAAGTCCCTCGTACCTGCACAAAGCGATAGCTACTCACAACCAACGCGATTAGGGGTTGTCAAGCCCTTCACGGTCACTTATGAGAGTGAGATCTGATAGATAGAATATTTTTGGTATTTTTGATATAAAGATGCAAAGTAAAAAGTAAAAGCAAAGTAAATAGCAAAACAATACAAAAGTAATGGAGACTGATATGATGAGAATAGACCCGGGGGCCATAGGTTTCACTAGTGGCTTCTCTCAATAGCATAAGTATTCTACGGTGGGTGAACAAATTACTGTTGAGAAATTGATAGAATTGAGCATAATTATGAGAATATCTAGGCATGATCATGTATATAGGCATCACGTCCATGACAAGTAGACCGAAACAATTCTGCATCTACTACTATTACTCCACTCATCGACCGCTATCCAGCATGCATCTAGAGTATCAAGTTAAAAACAGAGTAACGCCTTAAGCAAGATGACATGATGTAGAGAGATAAATACATGCAATATGAAATAAACCCCATCTTGTTATCCTCGATGGCAACGATAAATACGTGCCTTGCTGCCCCTTCTGTCACTGGGTAAGGACACTGCAAGATCGAACCCAAAGCTAAGCACTTCTCCCATGGCAAGAACTACCAATCTAGTTGGCCAAACCAAACGGATAATTCGAAGAGACTTGCAAAGATAACCAAAAATGCATAAA